>NW_027105918.1:275822-308637 GCF_000696795.3 Halyomorpha halys
TATTTTTGTCATTATTTTTCAAAGAGAAATAACAGAATACTAAATACAAAATAATAAAATATTAAAAGTACTTTTCTGAAAACTGTTCAAATTTAAGTTTTTCAACCTGTCAATTAAAACGTTCAATTTGAAAACTAATTAGAGAAAGTATAGCAACAATGAATAATTTAGAAATATCTGTTCTGAAACGAGTAAGGATTAATTTCAATTCAAAGTGGGGTAGTATACGATAATTTAACAAAGATAACGAAATTGTAATACAGTGGGTGTTGGGTTAGGTCTCCACTTTTCCCTTTAGAATCGATTATTTCTTATTTTCCCTTTTTCTCCTTTATTTATTCAACAAATTCTTAAATATTTTTTATTTAAACATTGTTTTTCATTACTAACAATGAGAACTTTTTATTTTTTTTTCAAACAAACCTAATTAACGGAACTTTAGAGAAGAATTTTTGAAAAATCCACATTTAATCCATATCTGAATATTTCAATGACGATAAGACTTATGTTATATCGAAGAATACTCAACTTTACTTTGATATATCGAATTTTAATCGAGTCGTTTTTAAGGTTTTGAAGAGGTGCCGTAGTAGAGGTGCACCATAGAGCAGTGTCGGACAAATAATAGCCTTATATATCTCCAGCTTCAGTCGGAGAAACAGCAGTGGTGACGTGAGCAGGCGATTTCTACTTGGTAATCTTCAACCAAGCGATTACTATTATTTTTATTTTTATTATTATAATTTAAAAAGAACAATAAACTTATCGTATTAATTACTAGCAGAAAAAGAAAATATATTTACAAAAGTAAAACTAACTAAAAATATAATTTTGTATTATTATTACATTAATTTTAGAAGTTTGATTGTAAACAAGAAAAATCTCTTTTAAATCTACTGGAATAAGGTGGTGGTCAGACGAATGGAAGGTGGTGTGAAATCCAATGACGATCTGATAAAGAAGGATTTGTCTAAAGCTGCGGTTCGATGGGCCACCGTATATAAATTTGAAAATCGGCAACTGTTATTGGAAATGAACAGAGGATATAAATTTAAGTCGACAGAGATGTATGATAGACGGCTGGATTTCATAAGTTGGTAGAGGAAGGATGCCAAGAAATACCTGCGGCAGTGGGGAGGGGTAGAGCTACTTCAACTCCTGGTAAAATCGAGAGACGGAGGTGTCCCTGGGGAATCTGAAGACGAATCGTACATGGCAACTTATCAATCGTTTTTATTAGCCTCGAAAGTCCCAATGACTCATCCATATACTGTAAAATAGTGTCAAAGTTAGGTAATATTAAGGATGTAACTAGGAGTGTAAGTGTTAAGATGGAAAGAGAAGGTAAAGATGATTTAGTCGCTTTAAGGTGGAAGAGGTACTACAGCAGGTAGTGGAGATATAGGCTTTAACAAAGGTGGTTCCAACAATTTCGACAATTGAATAGACGTTTATGGGATCATCCGAGCCCCAACTTTAACTGGCTAGACTGCAGCAGTGTCTGTTCGAATCCAGCATGGGTGGTCGACTTCATTTTTTATAGTGGTCCCAAAAAATGAAAACTTGATCCCCCACATGCTTAGAATAGGCAGGTTCCCTATAGATAACTGTAGATAAACCTCCCTCTGGATGTCAGAAATAGAGTCATAAAAAAACTGTTTATGGGATCATTATAACAGGGTTGAAATAAGAACTTTAAGGAGATGATTGGAATCTAAATTGGTTTTGTTTTTTCACTTTCTACCTTTGCTTGTTAGGAACTGCCTAGTGATGTATTTGGTTCAATGTTATGAAGGCAGTGTCAATTTTACACAATGATATTTGTCACGGTATTCGTGAGTATGAAACTCACTATTTTTCACTTCATCATTCATTTGAATACAATAAAGTAATGCTAACATTCATTTATGGTTACACAATATCTCTACAACATATATAATCCATGATTTATTCAAAACCGGAAAAGATGACGCTGAACAAGGGAAGGAGGGAGGTAGAAGAGACTAGAGCAATTATCCTGGCTACAAAGAGGGCAATGTTGGTGTCACCTAATTTGTGTCCAGGACCCCAGGACCTCATAGTGTTCTTCATTAGTGTCCTTTATGTCCTCGGTGTCCTTCCGGGGCTGGCTTAAATAATTAACACAAATAGTCATATCACACGCTTCACCGTCCCTTATAACATGGCAGGAAATTAAAAGGTTAAGTCTCTTTCATTCGATGATTGCCCATTATTAACTTGGTTAGTGCGCTACAAGAATATGGTAATTAACCTTTCAAAATTTATTAATTATTTCATAATATTAGCTCTTGACATCAAATACTGCCTTAGGACACCAATCCCAAATTTAATTGAGTTGTTTATTATTATGTTTTTGGCACAAAACATCAAGGACATTAGCGACCGACCCATTTAATTATATCAAACATCAGTATATATCATTAACATGGTAAAAAAAGCGCCAATGTCCATTTTATTCGTTTCAAGGAACTATAGTATAGGGCGAACGTTGGCCTTTTTTTATTTTATTGTAGATTTGACAATGGCTCTTTGAAGAAGTATCCAACTTGAAGCCTAGTAAGATTAGAAAATTGGCCTTAATTGTATTTATTACTCCAAATTTACAAATACAAATAAATACAAAATTGGTCCATTTAGAGATTCTTTTACAAAGTTAATGGAATGTATGAACATCGATCTAGGATTTATTCAGGGACACTTGGTCCCTTAAGAATAAAAATTTCAACAACGTTAGTTTCGCCACATTAATTGATTTTAAATGTAATTAAATAAGACTATTATAATATTTATAAAAATAAAAGATGAAAAAAGATACATATTTATCCCAGCGTATATTGATGTTCATTTACTAGTACAGTACAGTATTTACTCGTACAGAAGACTGATAATCGAGGAGATGGATATATAATTGGTGTTTGAATGATGTTAAGGAGGAAACTGAACGGATGGATAAGGTTAAAATGAAGTACCTCGAACAACAAAGGATTTTTCAAAGCAGGCAGTTCTACAGGAAGAGATATACAAATCGGTAGGTTGGGATCTTGTGTTGTGTTTAGCAGATGAATGGATTGATGAAGGGTGAGGGAATTAGGATACTAGAAGGCGATGCATGCTTCGAAGAAATGAAACACAGGAGGGATCTTAGGAACTGTTTCAAAAATTAAGATGGTTTTGGAGGTTATTTGAGAAATGTGGCTATACCATGTTAGGTAGTGATCAAAGGTGACTCCCATTATGGTATTTCGAAACTGGATAGGTGTGTTGTTGATTTGTAATAATGGATAGTCAGAAAGCGAACTAAGGAAGGTACAGGTATATCCATTTCAGATAACAAAAGATTAAACAAAGATGAGTTGTTAATATTAATACCAAAAACTTTCATCTAACAAAGGATATATATGAGAGAACAAACATAGAATTCATTAAATATTCAGTTTCTTAAAACAAATTTTATTTTTGTGTAATGTTCCCGCAACATTTTTGAGTAATGTGCACATTAGGTGCACCACCATGTCATTAGAATAAAAATAAATAAATAAACTTATACAGCAGAAAAGTGAAACAGTAGAATATTTATCTATTTTTTTAAGCACTTAATATGTAGGTATACACATTTTATTGGTATGATATTTTAATTACTTTAGATTCATTTTTTATAGAAAAATGTAACGATAAAAAAATAACGATGTAAGATTAGGTAAACGAAACCTAGCTAGTAATTCCTTGGGAAATTAAAACCAATCTCAACGAAATTATTAAGAAATGACAAATTAAATAGACAATCTCTTTTAATAGTTCAGTTTAGCTCAGGGTAGTAATGGACTATGAATTATACAACGAGTTTCAAAGTAAACATAGACAAAAGAAAGAATAAACTGTCTAATTAAACGGATTAAAAACCTATAGTTAATTAATTTGAGATTAGGCCTAATTATTTTAAGAGATACTTTACTACAATAATTTTTTTTGAAATATTTTTGTATGATTATACAGTATTTTTGTTGTATGTTCAAAACATACTGTGATTTTTACACTATTGATAATATGAAAATAATAATAAAAAAATTAATTAACGTTTCCTACATGAATGTACTGGCATGATAATAAAAAAAAAAAGCAAAATTATATAAAATAACTAGTCTCTTAAAATACATATTAGATAGCATTTTTAAGAAAATAAACGAAGTAAAGACTAGAGAAAATATAATCAAAGAAATGTAGAAATATGAATGAAAGGATATCAGTCACTGGAGTTATGAAATTTAAATAAGTATATAACGAAAAATAACCGTAAGGCAATATTACACATAATGTCGAATAAGATTTGGTCAGATTGTATCCCAATCCCCCCTCCAATCCACCACCCTCGAAAAATGGTGCCAAAACTGGAGGATTAAAATAAATTCCACCAAATCACATTTACCCTTCCTCGTAAACCTTCGTCTTCCCCTACAGTATCTTTTAATAATACTACACTTATTCCTGGTGAACAGATCCGTTACTTAGGACTAAATCTGGACAAACGACATAGAAACTGACATGGAAGAAGACATGGAATCCTCATACAAGACTGGAAACTGCTCGTCGATTCCGACTATTACAACATTTACTAGACAAACGGTCTAACCAGATACCAATCCTTCCATAATAAACTTCCCAATCACCCAAACCAACTCGTTTCTAACCTGGCTTCTCCTTCACTACCGTCCTAGGCGTCAGAAAAAAAGATGGCCTTGAGATCTCCTTTAGAAAAGTTTTAGAAGTTCTATCAATGCGTAGATTCTCCACATGTTTTTATCATACTATAATATCACTTACAGCAAATTTACTTGATCTGTATATATGTATACAGTAGTAAATATCAATAAATAAATTATTAAAAAAAAAAAAAGATTTGGTAAGAATTATTTCTTGAATGAATACATACTAAGTGAGTTATACCAATTCCATTAACGAAGATCGATAGATTACAGCTACTTAAATGTAATTATGCTAATATTTACTCTAAACGATATAAAACTGGAGAAACATTAGAAGTTTGAGATAGTCATCAGTAGTTCTTACTGAGTGATGATACAAAAAGGACTGTGAGGTTTGCTAAATTCCCTTGTAAGGTTCAAATAAACAATTTAGGACATATCAAACGGGTGAGGCTCAAAGATTATAACATATATTGACAAAGTGTTATTTTATTTATTTATTTAATACCAGGCTGACCTGGTGGGCGTTACATGGTTAATGTAAGTGGTACATTTTTTTTTAACAATTGATTATGGGGGGTCTTATACTCTCATACTAAAGAAACCTCTACCTAAATCCACCACCCTCGAAAAATGGTGCCAAAACTGGAGGATTAAAATAAATTCCACCAAATCACATTTACCCTTCCTCGTAAACCTTCGTCTTGCCCTACAGTATCTTTTAATAATACCCCACTCCGTTACTTAGGACTAAATCTGGACAAACGACATAGAAACTGACATGGAAGAGGACATGGAATCCTCATACAAGACTGAAAAGACAGGAAACTGCTCGTCGATTCCGACTATTACAACATTTACTAGACAAACGGTACAAACTTCCAATCCATTTCAAAATACTGATCTACATGACTGTTATTATATTTGGACATACGGAGTTGACATCTGAGGCCTGGTGGGCGTTACATGGTTAATGTAAGTGGTACATTTTTTTTTTAACAATTGATTATGGGGGGTCTTATACTCTCATACTAAAGAAACCTCTACCTATATACAATGTTATAAATAATAAAAAAAAAGATAAAATAAATATATCAATATAATAATTCTTAATAAAAGATAAAAGTAAAGTTAATAATAATAAGTAATAATTAATTGACTTGTAATGGGAAAAAACATAAATTTAAGGAAAATCTGAAGAAAAATAAAAGAAATTACGATAAAATAAAATTTTAGAGTGAAAATAACAGAACTGATGAATATAGAATTTATAACAGAATGTCCTGCAGCCGACTGCAGTCTTCGGGTAGTAGTTGGATTTCCCAAGGTGTAGATCACTGCTCCTTTAACGGTAACCTTCATCAACGGAGTGGACCTTCATCAACCTTTTTTTTATGTAATCCTCCATTGTCTTTATTTGTAATTACCCACGCAATTGGTTGTTTCTTACAAACCAAGGAGCATCCACTGCAATTTGAAGGAAGCCTCTCCCCAGACTTCATAGGCATAGCTGTTTCTGGTTTTAATTTGGATTTTCTATTTTGGATAGCATTGCCAACCTTGCGTAGGTTTGAATTAGTTTGATGTAGATTCCAAGTAAGCCAGCGATCTAGGTGAATTCCTAGATATCTTTAAAAAAAAAATAGTATGTTTTTCTTTTTCTGTTCTTCCATTATGGCAAAAATACACACACATAAATGTTAAAAAGATTTTGGTTGAAGGCATACGAGTATGACGTAGGTGCTATGAAGGAAACAGATAAAAATAGTTACATAAGACTAATCTATAATACTGAGATTTAGGATGTTTTTTCCTCATTTAAAGAAAACGGGATATTGCAAACTCGGTTAGGAAGCAATATTTTTATACTTGGCTATTATTCCTCAGTCAGTGTTCTATCGTTCAATTAGTGTAATGAAAATTTAGCAACCCCTGGAAATTTATTAAATGAATTATTCATAGGCCGATATTCCCTTAAGGGCAGGCAACCCCCGGCTTTAAGGGAAACTAATTAATCTCCTGGAAAATGGCTTTCAATTTTTTAAGGAAATTTTTTTCTTTTTACTTGTCCCAGAAAAAGAAAAAGTTCTGAAGTAATTTAAATCAGAAAATGTACATTGTAAAGGGAAAGATGTTTCAATATTTTGTTTTAAGAACTATTTCAATGCTTTTTTGTTTCGATGCTTGGAATCGTGCTCAACTTAATTTTATTTCGATTTAACTTGTGCATTCTTCGGACATCAGTTAAATTTAAATATTGCTAATTGGAAATTTTGTTGGAAGTAAGTCCTTTTATTGATCAGTCCCTTTGGATTTAAATTTTTGCATATAATTAATACCAAATCAATAATTAATTAATACCAAATTACACTGCAGATGCTTTATTAATACGCAATCACTTTATATAACACATAACGAAGGGTCCTCCACCTACAGTCGTCAAAATGAAAATATCCTTTCTATTGGATTTGAACTAAATATAGTTATATTATATGTATTGTTATTATTAATAATAACAAAAAATATCCGAATAGTCTCAGCCTTATCTATAAAAACACATTATATATTCAACGTTATATATTCCGGCCATCGCCAAGGACAATCTGATAAAGTAACAGCTTTAATAATAACTTATTAACAGTACCAAAACATTATTAATTATAATTTTCACGCCTTAATTTTAGTTTTTCAGCCTCAACATTGATTTATATAATTTTGCAGGCTATTATGCCCAAATTAATTTAGCAAAGTCAAAATTAACCTATAAAGCACAACCAATAAGTTAAATATATTTCTTTACGAATAAATTTGCACCATTCTATATTTTAATTTACATTTATTTGTCACAATAACATTGTAAGTTCAATGCTTCACAATTTTTGCTTTTCTAAACCCTTCAGAACGAAATCTGGGTTTGTTACAAAATATTTCGCAGAAACTAAACCATCTTTTCAAGGAAAAATTGTACTTTCTATTTTCGTGAAACCGTATCCCATGGCCATTTTTGAAAAAAAAATTAAATTCCTATTTGCAGCAAAATAAATCATAAGATAAAACAGCTAAAAAGTGTAAATCACTAAATCAGTGTTGTTTGTTTATGTCTATATGACGTCACATAAGAAACCATAGTGGCTAGTTTTTTTTGTGTTGGTACGCAGATTAAAAAAAAGCTAACTTTTTAAAACTAAAATTAAAAATTAATCCTGTATCTATATCAATTAAAACATATATGATTGGTCTTCTGAATTAACTGACAATAATATTAATATTATTTCAAATTATTTTCTCTATATCATCATCAAATACCCTATCCGAAGAAAATAATATTTGGAGAAGAATGAAGATGAAGGCAAACACAAGGGCCTTCAGCTATGTACAAGCTCATCATTCTTTACAGCTGACAGAGACGGAATTCCTTCCCGGGCCGATATTCCTTCCTGTTAAGGAACTTGGGGTCGTAAAGGGGATAAATGCCCGGCGCCAGGTGGTTAATGAATTTAAAAATAGCTTTGAAACCCCCCGTCCGTGAAATTAAACCTTCTTATTTACCATCCCTTTTTGCTTTATCTACGCTCCCTTCGATTCTTTTACATTTTATGTCCACTAATAATTTCCGTCGTAACGACAGAATTGTCCATAAACATGGTAAGGTTGATAGGCATTCAAGCAAATACTAAAACAAATTAAGTTAATTCAAGATAATTCTAAAATTTGACCTACCCAGTCTTTTTATACATTTAAACTTAGCAGTTTTTTTTTGTTGTTGTTTTTTGTACAGGAGCCATATGAATAAAGACCTATGAGATGGAACATACATCTGAAAATAATTTCAAAAATTAGTAATTACATATCGAGTGAAAAGTACTCTTCTTAACTTAAATTTTTTATATTTTATTTAATTACATCTTATAACGACGTTTCTGGGCTGTCACCCCATCTTCAGGTATCTACAAAGTCACAATATTCATCCTATGCATGCAACAAGTAACAAATATACCACAGTTTCTTTTTTAAATTTAAAAACAATTACCTGATTAAATATATTTTCTAATATCACATTTTATATTCTCGTTATTAGTCTTAAAATATTAACAATAAACATATTGTTGCCAATTATATAAAGCATTAATAATTAAAAATTATAAATAAGGAGATATAAATTCTAATATTGTTATAAGTTGGAGGTAACATATGAATATAAAGTGCAGATTAAATATATAAAAATAAAATAAATGAATGGATAGTAAAATAAAAGGAAAGAAAAATAAGTATAGAGGACCAGATTTTTTAAAGAAATAAATAGAAGATATGAGAGGAAAGTAAACTTCTACAATCCAGAACAAAGAGTAAATGAAGAACTATGGAGGTTCAATACGGCTTACGATGTGTTAGTATGTCAGGAAAAGTTTTTACAGTTTATGATTACACTTTACAGTTTTTTCCCACTTTATGATTGAGGGATTTATGTGTTAAATTAATAGTAATGGATTCCGAGATAAGGCATTTAAAAAAAAATTTTTGTTAATCTTTGCTAACATTTCCTAAAATATCTTTCTAATATATAAAAATAGGTATTAGGGCTTACCTATTTAAATATTTTATTTATTAATATAAAATATAAGAAGGTAAGAAAAATTAATGCTTATATTTTAAAATTAGATAAATAAACTAAAAAGATTGTCAATATGTGTTTATAATATAGTTTTTCAAGTATTTTATTGCTTATTGTTAAATTTAATTTTTATTGATTTTTTTTCAATTGTTCCCTTCCCATAATTGATTTAAATAGTTACTACTGGTACTGGTATTTGGTGGGGGGAACAAGTCCGGCAAGTGGGCTTAGTGGTCCTTTTTGCCAACCCCTGGCGGCTACCTAGGTTGCCGCCACATACTAACCAAGGTGGGAGTGTCAAGATTCAAGTGGGAATTGAACCCACAACGTTCCGAACCGAGCGCACTGAGAACTTCGCCCCAACCCGCACGGCCGTCACGTCCCTTAAATAATTACTATGTCTAAAATTTAGATTAAATTGAAATATTGAAAAAAAACGCAACGAACTTATTTCACAACCCAATAGATCAATTATATAATTCCTTGTATAAATATATTTATAATATACATAAACTAATTATAACCAGGGGGAAGAAGGATATCGCTTACAGCACTAGTGACGCCGGAAGGCGGATTTTATTCCTTTCGTAGGCATTGCACTCGGGACGCTGTACTTGATAGCTGAGAGTTGATAGTTAAAAATTGCTCAAGGCGTGCTCACATTTTGATTTTGATATTGGTTTCTTGAATTACTATTTATTCTCAGTCACAATTTTATAGTTAACCTTAAATATTCTAAAAATTAATATTTACTGTTTTTACTTTTTTTTTTTTTTATAAACTACTTTCTCCATTATATAAAAACGATTATTTATTTATTTGTCCCTGCACTAGGAAGCATCATGTTCTTCGTTATGGTGCATTTAATAATAATTAACTAAGTGATAATTTACTTCAGCAATATAACATTGTATTATTCCTTAACAATTCATTATAAAATATGGTTATTTACATTCACATACTGATCAATTACTTATACTACGAAAAAATAATTTGTATATATATATTCATTTTGATAGATTGTGGTTACCTTGTGATTACCACTTCATGAGCAAAATTGATTTCATACTAACTTTATACAGTTGATAATATATAGTATTATATAGATATTATATTAAATAGTAGAGAGTAGAGAAGATATTAGAATAAAATAAAAATCAGATCGTAGAATTGTAGGTTCTTTTGACACTGAAAGTTAACTAAAATAGGCATTCTAGCCAGCTCTCAATTCAAGCTAAAATGTACAGGATATAAAGTACAAAATCAAATTTGGCAAACTATTTAGCATAGGTAATTTTCTATCCTCTCCACCACAGCCAGGAGCAAAATATTCCCTCTAAGGTTCCAGGAGTACAGGAGTTATGAATTTACTTTGGAACTTGTAACAAGAGTTGTTATGGCTTCAAGGTAAATTATCTCCGCGCCACTTAGCCATCAATTTAAGGACTTGATTGTGTTGCTTTAACCTCGTAAAAAAACAGGAGTGCGTAAAGTACTCAAAGTAATGATACAGTCCTCTACTTTTGAATCGAAAAAATTAGAATAAAATTTCGGGAGTTGAGTTACTCTTGATTAATAAATTGAAGAAAGGATTTATTTAACTAACAAACAAGGTCATTCTTGATTAAATTAATCAAGCACTAAACCTAATTGATATATTCTGTAATTACAATATCAACTAAATACATTACAATTATATTTTTCATATGAGTATTTATATATTTTTTTTAACTCCGAAAAAAATACATTATGCTAACCTCAAGGGTAATAGGTATTAGGGATGTAATACACAATCATGCCATATATACATTAAAAATAAACTAATTAAAATTAATTAACTAAAAAAATAGTAATAATAACAAAAGAATGGAATAAAAAATTAAGTGTAAACTAAAATAGATGAATATAAAATAGTATATGAACATAGGCAGATAACTGTGTAAGTAAAGAGAATATAAGAAAACAACTGAGGTAAATAAATAAAATCAACACAATCATATATCCCATTGATTTACTTTGGATAGGTAAACTAAAGGAAGGATTTATCTAACAAAGAAAAATGGCGATTCCTTATGAAATTACTCGAGTGCTGAACCTAAATGTTCCAAATAAAATATAGTAATTTTATTACCAATTTTCAAAAAATGCGAAACTGCATCATTTTTCGATTTACGGAAATTTATGGAGAAGAACTATACTTTAATGGCTATTCGATTTACCACCGGTGCAAAAAAAATAAAATAAATAATTTTTTTTTCACAGACTTGTTAAGTTAATTAAGTTGGTGTAAGGTCAAATTTATGGAGGATACAGGAATAGGGAAAATAAAACACGAGTGTCTGGCATTTCTCTTTTTGTTGTGTCTGCTCAACCCCCTATGCTACACATAATATCTGAACATACTAACTGGAATTACATTAAAATGCAACCGAAAATCAGAACCACCCACCTGTTCAAGACAATAGGTTAAACAGGCATTGCTAATAAATCGGAAGCATGGAGAAGTGGAGGGGAGGAGGCCGTTAACGGTTTTATTTCTATTTCAAATACGCCACTTATACAGGAAATAGTCATAAAAATATGACGGAAAATAAAAATAGTACAAGAAAGTTATAAAATATGATAATAATAAAAACTAAATATAAATTTAATGATACATTATTCAAGTTTATTTCATATTAATACTTTTTTATTTCTTCCTTCTTTTTATTTGTATATAATTTTCTTTTCACTTATTTTTTACATAATATTTATTCTACCTTAATTTACCTTCTTGTATCTAATTGTTGTAATGTTCTTAGTTGTTTTTGTATTTTTTTAGCTCTGATAATAGCCCTACAAAGTGGGGCGAAATGTCAGACATTAAATAGTTGAAAACTATTTCGTTCTTTTTTGACTGCAACCCTGACCATCTTCTTCATATTTTAAATTATAAGGTCAACTATGTGTGTGTGTGTGTGTGTGTGTGTATATATATATCTATATATAATCGAATTCCACTCGTATCCAATCCTTTCAATCCAAAATCCTTAACGCTCCTTTGTCACAAATTAAGTCATCCATCAGGACCTCAATGATTCATATGTTGTCGATTTGGCTAGAACCAAATACTAATTCTTCCAAGATTAACCTCTTAACACATTTTTTTTTTAATCTGGCTATTCCTTCATTACCTGATAATCCTCCTAAGCTTCTGAAAAGAAGATGCCATCGAGATTTTATCCGTCATTAATCATTAATATCATTAATGTTATTGAAGTTCTATTAATGGGTAAATTCTCTACATGTCTGTATCATCCCATTGTATAACTAACACCAAATTTACTTATTCATATTTTAATGCAGTTGTAAATATCAACAAATAAATAGAATTTTTTTTCAAATGTCTTTGATATACATACACTAAGATCTATGGAATGGTTTTTATATAATATTTAATTTTTTATGCAATATGCTAGTTAATTATTATTGTTTTTATTTTTTTACACCCTCCGGATTAACCGGCTTTCCCTCTTAACTGGCAATGTTTTAGTCCCAACTACATCAAACTACAGTACATCAAAGTTTCATTGCCTGAAATCCAAAATGTTACATAACGTTTACTAAAATAATTCGTAATTGAGATGTGCTCAGTAAGTCGATTCTAACATTTTAAAATAGAATAAAAAATATGGTTAATTGCGGTAGAGTGTGACATATTGAGCAGGTAGGGGAGGACTAAGGATCTTGGTAATGTTATGAATAGGGTGGTTGAGGAGATAAATGATTCAGGACGAGGAAGGAGTTGAGGTTACCATAAGGACTCGCGCTCGTAAATCTTTCCTACTCCTTGAATCTTTCAAGGCAGCCAGCGCTTTTTCCTCAAGTAAACATTGCATAAGGAGAAAAAGCTGGCAAAGAATATTAACGAATCACAAGGGGAGAGTTACCAACACCACATTCTTCTATTTATGAACTCGTAGAGACCAACTCCTTGGGGGCTGCCGACATGCTCGGAGAATATGAAATTTTGAGAGAGCGAGGGTTGGGGAGTAGAGAAACTTTTCAGAAAGGGTGATTTATTTTTTTGAACTTGTCATAGAGAGTTAGTTTATTTAATCCGATAAGAGCTTTCTTTATTAGGGCATCATGGTTACTAAAAATAATGAACATTCACTTCCAATAAACGTTATATGTTGTCTGAAATTAATTTAAATGTAACATTATTGAGAATCAACAAATTTACTTAATTTTCTGTTAAAATATAAATAAAAATTGTATATATGTATATATAGTTGACCGTAAAAATTGATATATAAGAAGATGGTCAGGGCTTGTCAAAAGAGAAACAAAAATAGTTTACAACTATTTATTTTCCGACGTTTCGCCCCACTTTGCAGGGCTTCATCAGGGATAAAATGATACAATGATAAGAATAAAAATACAAAGATAAGATACAATGACAAGAATAAAAATAAGTAACAATGGCAAGAGTAAAGATTTTTATAAAAATACGTAAAAAATACAGGAGATGTATAAAACAAAAACAATACGGGGAAGGAGGAAAAAAAAATAGATATTAAATAAACGTCATGAAAAAAATAATAAATGAGCAAAGAACAAGTCAGGACAACGTACCTGTTCAAAGCAAACGATTGAACAGAAGGCAACAATGAAGCGGAAGCGTGGAGGAGTGGGGAGGAGGTAGCCAGCCAGCCGTTTAACGGCTATATTTCAATTCCAAATACGTCGCGTATACAGGAAGTAGTCATAAAGATATGACGAAAAATGAAAAATGATAAGAGAATGATACAGAAATATGATAATAATAATAACTATAATAATTTTAATATAGGAATAACTAAGTAAAATTAGAATGACACATATCGTTACTAATAATACGAGATTATACTGAAGAAAATATAGCTAATACATATATAGTTAATACAATATAGGATATAATAACAATGATTGTAAAAGTGGTAACTAATAATAAGTAAAAGTAAATAAAGAGAAGTATTAACAACAAAAAAAAGTAATTAAAATAATTAAACAATGATAACAACTGTAGTATTTATACATCGTGAAAATTTATATATTTGTTAAACTTGCCATTGTTACTTATTTTTAAACCGTTTGCTTTGAACAGGTACGTTGTCCTGACTTGTTTTTTGCTCATTTATTATTTTTTTATTTATAATTATTCTTTCATGACGTTTATTTAATCTCTATTTTTTTCTACTACCCCGTATTGTTTTTGTTTTATGTACATCTCCTGTATTTTTTACGTATTTTTATAAAAATTTTTACTCTTGCCATTGTTACTTATTTTTATTCTTATCATTGCATCTTATCTTTGTATTTTTATTTTTATCATTGTATCATTTTGTATCTTTTTAACCCTGATGAAGCCCTTATGTAGTTGTAAACTATTTTTGTTTCTATTTCGACCGCAGCTCTGACCATCTTCTTATATATAAATAAAAATTGATCGCCTTTTAATTTTTGTTTTTTAAAAAAAAAGATGATCAAACTATAAAATTAAACACAATTACGTTGATAAAACCTAGTGAACAGGTACCTAAATAAATATTAATCAAAATGTTCTTTGCGGTACAAATATCGAATTTCGGCGATATAGATAAAGAAAGAAATAAGCTTAACCAGATAGAGACATTTAACTATTATAAGTAAACCTTTAAAAAAAAACCCACATTGATGTTGAAATAACTGCTTGTTATTTTTCAGTTGAAAATACCTAAGATCTTATTTTCAATCCAGAAACTTGAAAATTTGTATTTACAAAACTATTATACTTGTTCTCTAGAAATGTGAGACGTGGCCTCATACATAAACCCTTCACAGTGTGGTAAAACTGCGAACTCTGGTCCAAAACATGTTTACTTTTTTTATGTTCGGAAATACTAATAAAAAACGTATTTTATATGTATCTTCTAAGTAGTTCCGGTATGATATTTTAAAACATGGGATACATAGGCAGATGTCACAATTCGGGCAGTAGTATCTTTTTTCCTTCCTCACTTCTTCCCCACTTATTCCTTTCGAATAGTTCACTACTCAATGTCTATACAGTTGGCAGTTGGCGGAATAATATCAATCTTTCTGGCAATCGGAGCGGTGTGGAGTAGAGGAAGATCTACCGCCTTAGCTTGAGCTTGGTACCTTGCGGTATTTTGTTAGAACTGGTGAAGCACTAAACTCTGCTGCTTAAGGTTGTATGATCGGTTTCTAGATCGACAGCAAACTGAATTCAAAACTAAACCACGTCCCCTTCTTCAGTTAAAATAATCTTAAAATAGAGCAAGCAGGGAATCTAGCCAACGTCTTAGATATCTTTAGTAGAGTAAACAGTTCGAACCTCTTACCGTGTGTGACACGGGATAAGCTGAATGGTACTTGACGTTCTCCCCGTGACCGTCACGAGATACGCAGTATATGGGTTAAGGGGTGAATAACACTATCATAACATAGCACCTATAAAACATCTAAAGATCAAAACAAGATTAAATCCGAAATAACAAAAAATCTAAAAGGGTTATAACGACTTCGAAAATAGTAACCTAACGAAGGACGGAAGGTTTATTTGTTTTTTAGATTGCACGTATTTCAAAGCGTAAACTATCATACCCATATTTTGAGGAAGGAATTGGTATAAGTGTTTACTAGATCGATAACAAATATTAATTATTTAAAATAATAAACCAGAAATTAAAGCGTATTAGTGAAATTAAATAGTTAATGCTAAAGTATTTGTTTATTGTAACCATAATCTATAGAAGATTCATCTTAGTATTTAGCATTTTTAAATAGAAATTTGCTTCAATTATTCTTTTTTTTTTAAGTTTATAGAACCTTTTAGTATATATATATTGAGCTTGGAGTTGTGTATTGTGGGCAGGTAGGGCACAGGTAACGAGCCCCTTCTAGGAATAAAGGTTAGAGACTTTATTAGTTTAGCTGAGGACGAGTTAGGACTGTTAACTCCAGCCAACAATTAATTTACCAAGGACTGCTGTCTTCGATGGTCTAACACGATTAGCAGAATCCACCAGTAATGTTTGCTCGCTTCCTTAAGGCTCCAGGTAGCTACGTCAGTATTTTATATAGAGACCGTAGGATACAATATGGGCGGTGTAGACAATTTTTAATATTGTTTTATCTATTTACAATATATCTTACTTAATTATTTGTTAATATAAATTATATTAGCGCTTACTATGGCAAAAATTAATACAGTATCACAATACTTTCTAAAATAGTTGCAGGCCACTAAGTCCAAGTTTAATATAATATAGTTATTTAACCTTTTTTTCATCTATATTCTTTAATTATTATTCATTTAATTGAAAATTTTATTTACTACTATAGACAGTCTTATCAACACTATACCATTTAATCTACTTCTTGTTAAATCAAATTTTCAATTAAATGAATTGATATTGGAGAATAAAAAAGATGACAAAAAAGGTTATTTAACTATATTATATTGTAATTTGGGTTAATAGCCTTCAACGGTGAAATTGAAAATTTATATTACTCTTAAAAATGATCAGGTTGGCCGAAACGTTGGAGATGTAAAATAAATCAATATAGATTTTTGAGGCTAAATCAGTCTATATCTGGGTTTGCTTTAGTAGTTTCATCAACCAAAATTGATTTTTAACTATGGTGTGACAGGTGAAAGGCGACGCAAAAATTACATCAACATCTTGGGGAGAATTACTCTACCAGAATAACACCACAACACTGACAGAATTCACTTAACCTATCGTGTTGATACTGAAGTTATAAGCAACCAACAAGAAATCAATTCCGTCCTATAAATACAGGATTCATCATCTTAAGAAGTATTTATTCCCTGAAATAGTTAAGTCTCTTAGAGACTAATAAATAGCGTACCTATAGCATTACTTATAAAACGCAAAGTTCGTCAAGGAGTTGTTACAACATGAAAAGGTCCACAGATTATAAATATTTTTATAAAAGTAAAGATAAATAAAAAATAAATGTCTATGAAAACTCGAATAAGAATAAAAAAAGTTAACTTTAGAAGCAATAATAACTGAAATATTTCAAATGTATAATTTATAAATATTTTAAACATCCTCTTCATAATTTTAGTGATAGTCAATTATTAAATTATTAATTTATATTAGATATAATGTCATATATTATATACATCATTGTATATATTACAATATTATATTAATAATGTATGATATTATTTTTATATTGTATTTTTACCTTGAATTCACTCCACACTTATTACGAAATTATCAGCTCATTATTATTACTTTATTAATTGTAAATTCGTATCATTATTATTCACTTCATTAGTTCTTTTAATTTATTATTCCTTTAATTCTTTTATTTAATTTATTTTTATTATTACTACAATTTTGAATTTAATACATGTTTAGCAGTAGAACCGGGAGCAATTTCGGTGATATAGATATGGGAGGAAATACGTTTGAACAGGTAGATAAGTTTAAGTATTTAGGTTCTACGGTAAATAGAAAAAACGAAATTGATGAGGAAATAAAAGCTAGATTGAAGGCGGGAAATGCTTGTTATTTTTCAATTTCGAAACTGCTTATCTCGCGCCTTCTATCGAAAAACTAAAAATTATATTTCACAAAACTATTACCCTTCCCACTGTTCTTTATGGATGTGAGACGTGGCCTCTTACACTAAGAGATGAACAGCGTCTTAAGGTTTTCGAAAAAAAGGTATTACGCAAAATATTCGGACCGAAAAAGGATGAATTAACGGGATTAATCCCTGAATTAAGGGACCTACGCCCAGTAAATATAATTCAAGCCATAGGCGCGGCGTATAAGATGGGCGTGTAAGGTTATAGGGCTCAGTAACGAGCGGATCCCTAAAATATTAATAAACACTGAACCGACGAGAAAACGTCCTAGGAATAGTTCGAAACGTAGATGAGAGGATTGAGTTAAAACTGACTTAGTGGAATTGGGTTTGGAGGGGCATCACTGGAAGAACGTATGCAGAGAATGTTTGGTAGTATCGGCATCGAACCTTCGTGTTTGTTAGACCTTCATTATTATTATTATTATTATAGTATTTTGAATTTTAGTTTATTTTGTTAATTTGATTGTTAGTTTTATCGCTAGAAATTAATTCATATTATACTGATCTAGCTTATAAATTGTAGTAGCCTTCAGTGCGTCAAAATAATCAAAAGTGTAACTAACTAATATTTAATTCATTTTTACCATTCCTGTATGTTATTTTGGCCCCGACCGATAGATGCTATCATCTAGTCGGACCATATTGGATGTACTTTTCTGTATAAATAAATAAAAATAGAAGAACAGCAATATATATCTTTATGAAATGCTTTGAAGATCATTTTGTATTTAAAAAGAGAGATACTTTATAAAGATTAAAAGTGGTATTTTAACAACCTCCTAGAAAAATGTTAATAAATTTTATTTCTATAACACAATATTTTTACATAGCAATAAACTGAAGATTTAGCTTAGTGTACGGAATGATTAAATAGAAAACCAAAGTATAGACCACCTATAGTTGGATCTAGGTAATAAAAATGCAAAAGCTAGTACATTATAATACTAAACAGAAATGATAGGATTATTTTATTAATTCATTATTATAACATAAATAATAATTAATTTGAATAAACATCCAAAATGTTTATACCGAGAATACATTCTCAGGAAATTAAATAACATTATATATCATACAAGTATTTTAAATATTTTTGTAACAATTAAAATCAACGTATCATAAACTAGCCAAATAATACATTCCTAAAAATTTACTCCTTAGATTTTCAATTAGCCAGAATATGCTAACCCTCAACTCTGAACTCTTGTGCCAGGAGGGTATCTCTCAACGCCTTCCACCGGCACTGCTGGTATGTACTAGGGATGGGATATCGAAAGAAAAATATCGATATCGGATAGCAATATCGATATAGGTGTTATATCGGAACTAAAATATCGATAATTTAAAATATCGAAATATCGATATCGAAAAGTTAACGAATTAATAAAATATCGATATTTCAATAAAATAATATCGGAATATTGTTGCTTATATTCCATATCGATATTACAACAATGTAAAATATCGAAATAAATACGTAATATCAAAATAAAATATCGACATTTCTATAAAGTAATATTGGAATATTGTTCTTATATTTATTAATATTATCCGATATTTTATTTTGATATTACGTATTTATTTCGATATTTTGTATTGTTGTAATATCGATATGGAATATAAGCAAAAATATTCCGATATTACTTTATCGTAATATAGATTTTTTTTTAAATTAGAAAATTGTATAGAAATTTCAAAATGGAATATCGATTTTTTATATTGATAATTACATTTTTATTTAGATATTTTCTATTGTTGTAATATTGATATGAAATTTTAGTAACAATAATCTGATATTATTTTATCGAAATATTGATATTTTTTTTTTAAAAAAACTAGAAAATTATATAGGAAATTAAAAAATGGAATATCGACATTATATTTTGATAATTACATCTTTATTTCGATATTTTGCATTATTTTAATGTCGATAGCGTATCGATTTTTTTTTTTTTTAGAAACCGATATTCCGATATTATCGAAGGAAAATTATCGATATTCCGATATTATCGGTTACTCGATATCGATATCAAAATATCGGATATCGGAGACAAAATATCGATATTTCGATAATATCGATATCGATATCCCATCCCTAGTCTGTACCCGGAGTTGGGCGACAATTAGCTATAGTTGAAACTAATAGCTGAAATTGTCATTGATACGATATTTATTTATCAATGGTTCATTCATAAAAAGGGTTGTATCCATGCAATTTTAACTATTAGTTTCAACATTTGCCCACCTCTGTCAACACCAAAACTCAACAAAAAACAAAAACAAAAAACAGGAAGTCCAACAGCCCGGTGGAAAAAAAATCCGTTATTTCACCTCGATTTTTATTACTTTAGTAAAAACTAAGTATAATTACTAATCGAAATGTATGAGTCTGCCAAGTATAGTTAGTAGGAATACAAAATGGCGGCTGTTTCACAATGTTAAAAAAAAATATTTTTCATATCTTTGAAACTACTCACAACACTAGAAAACCTAATAGAACGTCCTTTAAGGTAAAATAAATTTTCTAAAATATGAGCCCTAGTAGTTTACGCTCTATAGATCCCGAGATATATCTTTTTAAAAAGCAGCGTTTCATAAGAAAATAATGAAACATCAGTAGCTTTTAATTAACTTTTAGAAAAATATTTTTCAGAAATCATTAAACGCACTGATGTTTATTAGCACTCTCATTAAAGCTAGTTTAATGTGCTGTAATGTATTTTATAACGTTTATCTTCATAGGAGTAGTATTTATCATGATATTTGCCAAAATAAATGCACACAATGTTGATTTCAAGTTGTTCTGATAAAACTTTAGATTTATGAAAAAAAATATTTCTCAGGAACTATTACACAATAAGATGACTGCCAGAACTCAAACTAAAGCTACTTTAACATAAAATTAATTAATTAAACTTGAAATTTTTGTTGTGCCAACAAAACGTTGAAATATGCCAAACTGCACAAATTGGACTTTCAATTGCTAATTCAATTTATGATAAACACAATGTATTTATAATTCCATTGACATCTACTTCACATCTCGCAAATGTAAACTGTATATATTAATGATTATAAAAAATTCTTTTTACCAGCGTTTAAAAAAAAAGAAAGTAATTTGATCAAAGTACAAATAAGTAATAAAGGTATGGAGTTATTCTAGAAAAATACGCAAATTCATTCTCTCCGACAAGTTAGAAAATTTTCAATTATTTCTTTTTGTAGACCTGTAACTAAATGAGTAGCTAAGCCATTTAATTAATTCAAAAATAAAAAGATTGGTAAAATAATAAATATACAAATAGCTAAATTAAGGAAAACATTACTATAAATGTGAAAACCTTTAAAAAATAGCTTTGTAACATTTCAAACTAGAACTAAAAAAAAAAAAAAAAACCAAAACTACTTTTTTTTCTTACCTATAGGTGATAACAAAAACAGAATAGTGTTTAATATTAATTACTTTTTTACGTTCCAGAGATATTGAGGAAAGGGACGTAATATCCCCGGAACGTTCAAATATATGAATTAAACAATATTCGAAAAACAAATTATAAATATATATATTGAATTATTTTTTGAAAATAATGATCATGAATGAAGATATAACCTCACGAGTTAGTACCCATAACAATTATACCATATCAGAATTACGACACTTGTTTGAGAAGAAACCAGCTAAAAAAAACTCCACTTCTACTCGTAAACTTGGTTCTTGACTCTTGGTTATAAAAAAAAGATGATGCAATCAGCATTTACTCTTAAATCACCAATTAAGAGTATCCAAGCTATTAAATTTGGGTGTGCTTCAGGTGGTTCATGGAATTCGAAATTTTAACTCGCAGCTCCGACATATGAAAAATAAGTTTTTTAATCGTATTAACCGCTCTGGATGTAAGTTACAAAAATCGAAAAATAATGAGAATACTGAGTAGATAGGAAATGTATTTATAAAAAAAATGTATATATATTAAAGAAAAACGATGTTTTTATTTATACACATAAGAATTCTTGCACTAAACGAAACAATGTTTTAGGGTATTATTGTATACTCTAAAATTCGAAAGCATAGACATTGAGACAAAAAATATAAGAATATAGTAGAAAAATATTGGAAAATTAGTGGTTTAACAAGTAATTAATTATATTGTGTATTGTTAGTTCAATGAAATTTTCGCTTACAAAATCTCGAGAGCATAAAAACTTGTTAAAATATACATATTTACAAAAAAAATTTAATCAGTACTGCTACAACCCATGAAGGGTTAGGGGTACAGTACTTTGTAAGGAAGTACTGTTTCTAGACCAACGGTAGTACAAGGAAGTGGTTCGGTCAGATTCACGCTCGATTGCCAGATTTTTACTCAATTAAGGGTACCAACTAAATGAGGCTAGCTAGACTCCGGAGGGCTCAAGAACTCGCATTGCTGATTCCCGGCTACAGTGATACAGTAAAAATAATTATCTGCCACAACCGGAATCGAACCAGAGTCCTTGGAGTTAGTAGCACAATGCCTTACCACAGAGATACTCGCTCCATAATGTCATAATAATTTTCATTATTGAACAAAAGAAAAATTTTTTAAAAAAATATTGCCCATGAGACTTGTCTTGCCGTGAGTTGTGTCATTTTTTTTTCTATCAAAATATCTACACTGGGTTCAAACACGTCTATACCCGAAATACCGCTTGTGGAATGACTCTGGGATACCATATGATGCTACATACCACTATTGACACTGCATAGCTAACAGTAGTATTGGCACACCAGGTCAATAGTCGTTGCCACGTTTTGAACACAAAAGTCTCTAATTAGATCAACTAGATGTTCAACGATAAAACGCCGCTTTGTACTTGAAGAACTTCGTTCAAGGATCCAACTAAAATTTCTTCTAAATTTTCAGTGATAAGGAAAAAAACCTTACTTTACTTTAAAATATCTATGATAAGGTTAAAAAAAAAAAAATTACTGGAGAAAGCAAGCTCTGTACGTGACCCAAGATCTGTTTCTATGACAGAGTGGGAATTTTGAATGTTGTAATGATCATGCTCGTATCGACTGACACCGAAATTACAGAGCCATATTATTGGTTGATTTCTAACATATATAAACCTTTCTTAATTTTCCGATGATTTTCAAAAAGAACAAATTAAGTTTCGTTTTTCTCCAGATTTCTTTTATTACAATTTCAATTTTGGAAGCTTTTCAGTTGTAGGTCATAATTTTTACTTTCAATTACTAAGGGAGGTTTTACGCTTTATAACAATTAATTGTTTTTTGTTTTTTTTACTGGACAACAGAACAGCGTGCTTTCTCAGCCCGGGCATGAAAAAAAGGGTTCCATCCCTAAAAATTAAAAACAAAACGGGTAGCATCATAACCCCCACCCTTCATCCCAGTGTTCGCTCATCTCATAGTAATAACGAGAACAAATAATTTTCACTACTCTCTGTACCCCATTAAGACAATTAACAATAAATAAATTTCCACCATGTTCACATTCTTAATAGAAGAAGAATTTTCCAAGGACTTTTTTTATTATTTATTTACCTTTTAAATAGCAGCTATCCTTACTTGAAACTACGTATAATTGAACTATAGACAATGTACCTTTGTGAACCTGGCTTAGCTGTAAAGTAAATTGAATATACATCATTAAAAGATATCTTTTGATATGACACCTCCATGATACTTCGTTTACTACGGAATTAATAAAGATATGCGGACTTTCTAACAACAGTTCATAAAATTTAAATTCAATACTGAGGTAGAACTGAGATAATTAATTTAATTTAATTAGGTCGGTCAGAAAATCATTGAGAAAATTTAGAAAGATCATGTGATCTGTAATTTGGCTTCATAGGGTCAGTATCAGTCTGTTCTGTCACGTTATATTCGAAGAGTCATTCCATTTCCTTAAAAGATTTTTTATTGTGTAATATTTATTACATTCTGTCTTATATTTATTGACAATAGTAATACGGATCACGGAGCTCATTCACACCATAATTACAAATATATAAATTAAATGATGATAAAATAAGAAATATTAATGTAAAAATAAATAAATATAAAGAAATTAAACTTAAAATAAATAATAGCTTAAGCATAATCGTTCATATTTACAACATTTACATTCAGCCTAATGAGCTCCGATCCAAGCTTATCTACCTCCTGTGGAGAAAAGAATAGGACTCCGAAAGATCCCGGCGCTTCTCTCTTAACCACATCACTGGTTTTGAAAGCACTTCGTCGTTTCATTAATTAAAAAAAAAAAAAAAGTATGACAAAATACATTTTTACATCACCGATAGGTGTAGCTAACATGAATAACTCATACAGTTCTAATCATATGTTATTTGCCACCATGTTACCAGCTATTTATTTAATATTTATTTTGTCATCAGAAGATAAAGGTCGGTAAGGGGGTAATCAAAGGAGTTAGTTTCAAATTCAAACTTTAACTTCACAAATATTTCGAAGAAAGAACCTAAAATTTAAGAAAAAAAGTGCTCCAGTAAGTGTTAATGTTTCTTAATAATTCTGAAAGTTGAACTAATAGCTTCATTTTTCAAAACTGTTTTTACACCTTCAGTTTATATATCGAGGCGGTCCTACATACAATTCAGTTTGGTATTTGAAACCATAAAAAACCATTACTATACTATAAAATATTACTGATAAAGTTAGATTTCACAGGAGATGAAAAAAAAGTTGTTTACCGAAGGCAAATTGAAACAAGCCCCATACGTGACCCAAATGAGACTAATACGAAAAAAACACTGAAAGGACGGTAACACCCTGAGCAGTTGCTATGCCCGGCTTATCAGAATTAATTTCGTTGGGAACTCATTTTAGCAAATGAAAGGTGGCTGCCCCCTCCCGTACAAAACTACAAAACCTAATACGAGGGGAGGGGGAAGGCGGTTAATTTCCGTTCCGCTCTCCCTTCCCCGCTCCAAATTGCAATACCTTCTCTTCTAGCCCCTGCACCTAATTTTTTTTTTCATTCCGTTTTATACCTTGTAGCCCTGCACTATTTTCAAAACAAGTTGTTTCCTTTTAAACGTATTGGAAAATCCTTACAGATAAATGCTAAATTGAAAACGATATTATCTGATAATGATTAGTCATGTTATATATTATTCGGAACGAGAAAAAAAGTTGATAAATAGTTTAAAAGAAAAACAACTTAAGTTGTTGAGTTTTATACTTGTTAAGAAAGCAATTTCTCTTGACCAACGGTTGTAAAATTCTCTGAGGAACAAACTTCCCAAACTCGAAATTGAAGTCCTGTCCGACTATTTCAATGGACCTAGCCGAATTTTTATAAAACCGAAAAAATGTTTAAAATTCAAATACATACAGTGTCATTCCCTGTTAGTCAATTAAAAAGAACAAAAAGTTGGCGTAACATCCTGTGGCACTAACTGGCCCATTATGATTTTACAGCTGGTAAACCTTTAATAAGTTATATATTATAATTATATTATCCATTCAATTAATTGACATTCTACCATTTTTTTCCCTTCGTCATTTTCGTCATTTTAACTTTTTCCTCCCATTAGAAGTCAATTATTTCTTTTATTAAATCCATAAAATCACTGGGAGTGATGGCAGCAGCTTAGTAATGCGCCTGTCTGCCAACCCATAGATTGCAAGTTCGAGCCCGGCCCTATCCGGGATTTTTCCAAGCATAAAATTATGCAATACTCACTCACAATCTCCCCCCTGGCATCTGTGAGGGCCGTCAGCCAATGGATGGCACTCACAAAATTAGGCATGGGAGTCACGAACCCACCCTATGAAAACACCACGTCAGGAAACGCGCGATGTATTTCTTAAGTATCTTGGACCTCCACGGTCTGTCGCGCCAATGAAAAAAATCCATAAATGATATTGTTTTTGCGATTAACTCTTCTATTTCTTTCTTCTTAAGAATTATTATTTTTTTAAAAAAATGTTATTCTTATACTAACCATGTAAGTGATATATAAAAAAAGTAAAAAAAACAAAACTAGTATCATTATAGTAACAAAAAACAGAATTTGAATCTGAATCTTAAACAAATCTTTTGGTGATTAAATATTTCTTTTTTATAGAGAATTTGTTAAATCTATAAATTTCATTAATTTATTCCGTTCAGACACGATCTTATAACTTCAAAATTTTGAAGTTTTTCCGACATAAGTCAGAATACAATTAATCTGAATAGAAATGTGAGTGGTCAGAGAAGTCCCGTTATGCCCCTGCCTTTCCATTATTTCACCAAGATGAGCTTCCCAGTTTTCCGAAACACCAACTAAAAAGTCAACGTGGAACGCCTTTACGTTCAGGGCCATACTGTTAAAGTGAGTATTTAAATTTGTATACTTTCACAATACACGGAAAAGCTTACATTTCTAAAACCACTTCCGTGAAACTGCTTAAAAAAGACATGATATTTTAGGGAACTCCATGTCTAGTCAAAGTCCTGTCCATCACGAACCTAGTCTTACAGGGTACAGCAATGATTGCAAGATGTTAATCTTTCATTTAAATTCAGAGTATGATGGTCAACTAAACATTAATTGTGGAATTAAAAAAAAAAAATTGTTTTGTCATCAATTTTACAAAAGAATTATGTTGGATTGTTTGTTTTTTGTGTATGTTATGATCTCCTCTTGTGAGATTGTTATTATGTTATCTTATTATAATGATCTCTGTTATTATAAGTATCTACTAGTATGTCACCACAGACGTACTCAACGAGAGGCAGATAGGATCAACTGCCCTCCTCCCTATAAAATTAATAAAAACTATTTTTTTTTAATAAATTGAATAAATGCTATAATTAATTATATACAATTTTCCAAAATTGTTGGTTTCATTCGCCTTTACCGCGTTAAAATGTAACAGCCTGAAAGAACATGGCTTGATGATTTGATTTGATTTGATCCTGGGTCAAAACTTCGCCCTTGAATTATACTATATTGAATATAAAACTATTTAATAAAATAAAATGTAATGTTTTAATATTTATAAAATATTTTGTGAGACCAAGTTGTTTTTTTCTCTTCCAATCTTAGAACCAATCCCGAGAAATACAGGATATATACATGACTAGGCAGTAGTTTCATACTGATTAATTTATTTTCTTCATAAATAAAATATTTACAGTAAAATAGGCATTTAATTTCAACTAAAGTGATTAAGAGTGTATCCCTATTATTTTTTTCTAACGTGAAGTTACATTTTCCAAAATTCTTAATCAAAATTGTCCCTTACTGTAAGAATTACCCATATACATGTTGAGTATTGGGCAATAAAGACGCTGAAAACATTGCATTAATAAAGTGAGAGATTTAGTGGCGGTTTGAGACGACTGCACTGTGGTCTGAAGCGTTAATACAGAGCGGATGACTGCCGTGGGCTAGGATTTGCGGGAAGCTACGAGGCTTTGCTTTACGAGTCGGATCTTATTGCCCGGTTTACGGCTCTCCTTTTATTCAATCATTCCCCTGCCTCTGGCTAGTACTATTCTCACCTAGCACAATCGACTCTCTTCGTCTTCTTCTTTTCTGACACTCCGAAATTTATTTATTTCGTGAATTTTCTTTATTTATTGATGAATTGGTGAGTGATTTAGACTAGGTCATGGATGATTTCATGAATCAGAGTGATTTGAAGTTGATATCGAATAATATAATATATTAATATTGATTGCTTTTGTGCAATGAATCATTAGAAATTCTGTGTGACTACTTGATTTATTTATACCAATTCAATTTTTTTTAATTTAGCCACTTTTTAAATGTTACTTGATCTAACTTTTTTTTTTTTAAAGACTGATGTACTCATTGTTAATAAATGTTTTAAACGTAAGATAAGCCCGAATCTGGAAAGTATTCCCTTCTATTATTTTTTGTGTTTTAGTCTCTTTGATTGATATTGACGAGTCGGACATCAACCAATACTCGTTATAAATATTATTATTGGTCATGAAGATATTTAAAAAATATTCAAAAATATATTAGAGCTGTCTCTTTTTATTTTTTAAACTAAAAAAAATTGTCTCTTTTCCTATGTTTTTTTTTTAAACTTGAGGAAACAGTTTTCTACTGATGTAATACTAGAATCAAACAACATCACCTTTACTATTATTAGCATATTTTTTTAACACTGATAGTTGTTACTCTATTCCTTTGTAATAACGTCGCCTACATAGTAACTAAGTTTAATATTACATGAGATATAATTAATTTTGGCAATGGAAACCTTCTGTAAACAACGCATGAAGTAACAACCGTTAAAACTATGAGATAAACAGTAGAATATCCTATAAAACAGTATTAACATATCAATTGTTTAAAGTTAGTTATATAACAAAAAAACCTTTTTCATTGAAAATAAGCAAAATATTTGATTTAGTAATAAGAAAACTAAATATGTACCGCTACAACATCTAAAGGCAGTACCTTCCAAGGAAATACTGTTACTATATCAACGGTTGTGCAAGGAAGTGATTGGGTCAGAATCACACTTGACAACCAGATTTTTACTCAGTTAAGAGAACCCACATTATAAGGCTGACTGGGCCCCAGAGGGCTTCCGGACCCACAGGGCTGACTCATGGATACATTGAATCTGAAAATGATCATCTGACATAGCGGGATTCGAACCCGGATCCTTGGAGTCAGGATCACAGTGAATTACCTTAATCCATTGCCTTAATTAATTAATTAATACGACAAATTTATTTTTGTCATTATTAAGTGGATTTGAAAAGAAAAAAAATTATATAGACACGTTAATTAGTTTACTATTTTTTGTAGAAGTACCTTACCATTCTCACATTTCAAAATTAGTTTCCTTTTTAACAATTTCATTTTATTTATTTTTTTAATACTCTTCCCATTTTTTTAAAATATTCTTTTTTGTTGTTGATATAAGAGCTGAGATGAGCAGTCAAATTTGATACAGGATCAATGATTTACGATATTTTTCATAGCATAGCTCTGAACAAAATATATCTAAATATCTTATTGAGAAGTGCCCCTTAGCCATTAGAGTATCACCTTGTATTCTAAAAGGACATAACAACGTGGATAAAAATCAATTTAGTCCTATTTTCATAGTCATTAACTGCCTGCCCGATCATAATCCATTCAAGCAAACACTAATAAAGTTTGTATATTATTGTTTTCTGATAGCTTATCGATAAAATATTGAATGTCAACTCGCTCTGCAAACAGCGGGCATGTGAAACATCATTACGATCTTGTTACCTGACCCAGAAAGCGAGGCTAATTTAATGTATTCATACAATCCAATACACTGAATCAACGATAAAATCATGGAAATATCATTAATCCTATTCCAGCCAAGGTTATTAATTTTAAACATATAATATAATAATGAACCAAGATATTATTTCAATACAATATTGTAGTCCAGGTGGGACAGCAAAAAAAAATATTTTTAGAAATAAATTCTGAGAATGGACTTCCTCAACGTGATCATTAGAAGAGAAAAAGTTAAAACAAATTTTATTATATTTTTTATGCAAAATCATTATGTAACAACGTGGAAAATAAAATTATAAAAAAAAAACAAAAAAAAACAGAAGTTTAAAATAAAATTAAAAAAAAGTTTCTGACCTATAAATAATAGTTCATACAAAAAATGATTATTATGCAATTAAATTCGGCTTAAAATTGTATTAAATAAATATAACCATTTTTGAGTATTTAATTACGAGGCTTATTTTGTGATATTTACTGGTGTTGATCAACGGTAAATATTTCATGCAAAAACAATTTTAACTTTTTGGTGAAATCTCAAAAATGAAAAATATAGTTGTCTCGAAAAGAAAAAATGTATAGAAAACTTTCTATTTGGTCCCAAAGCAAGTTTTCAAAACTCTATTTGTACTGGAAGAGTTGCTACACAACTATATTCTCAGATAGTATATGTGTGTTTTATTTAATCACTCAAAAAACTATTTGATGCTTCTACCGTGAGTGGAGTATAAGTCCTACAAGGCAGGGAGTTCCGAAACGTTAAATTATGTAATTAATGATTAATGCAAAGAACTTTATTTAAACTTTTTATAATTTTATTTTGTTAAAAGCTGTTAACCGACTTCAATACCTCAAATTTCATTTTTATTTTCTTAAAATTGTTCAAAAACAATTTGGTCACATCTAAACATGAAAAAAAAATTTCGGGACCTTCATGAATTTTATATACAAAGTTGCTCATGGCAACGCATGTAAGTATATACCTACTTTGTCTAAAACATATAAAATGTCTTTCTAGTTTTCTCATGACAATCACATTAATCGTCAATTTAGGATTTATTTTAAAAATTACGTGCTACACTTAGATTGTTGATCATTACTTAATTACATCACCAATCCTAGCGGCAGAAATATATCATATTACAAAAAGAGGGATAAAAATTAGTGACCGTACTCATAATAAAAAACATGTTATTTGATAAACAATTGTCAACCAATAAAGTGTTTTCAATTCCATTATTTGATATATAATAAGTATTATAGTAATTTGCTTTATAATTTACTAGAACTTTTAAACCTAAATATAGGTGAAAATTCTTATTTTTTCTTACTTCAGTTGAGTTTAATTTATTCAACCCAAAAAAAAAAATTGAACAGGATAGCACCAAATCTAATTTTCCTAATCCTGCCACGAAACAACTAATGTTTTTTCATTGAAACAAATAACGGGATTGATAAAAAACTACTCAGTAAATTTCAGGACTTTAACTTTATGTAATCTCCCAATTCAGGTAATGGTACACATTAAAATTATAACTATAAATAATTTATTATAAAATTCTACAAGATTCTAATGTATATTCTATAAAAATGATATATTAGATAAGTTCAAATGTTGTGTTCTTTATATTATTATAGATACTCTGAAGTATATTTATATTATAATATATTTTTAACCGTTCGCATTTAAATTACATACACAGGGGAACAGTTTTTCTTTTGTGAACAACGATAATTTTCCCGCACAATGAACTCGGTTGATTATAAATCGAATAACCATTCTTAATATTTCAATTTTATATATTTTTATTTATTCATATTCGGCGCTAAAACTATATATCGAGTCCCAGCAGCTTACATTAGCCTCCTATTATTCCGATCTTGGGCTTCTGTCATTCCCCTCACTTTTGAATTTAAAAAAAAATGTATCCCCCAGAGTTTCGGCTGTTTCAACATATCAATAAAAATATTTAACTAATGATTCCTAATTACTACAATGACAAAAAAATCGTGTTTAAGTTATTTATTTAAATTTAAATGAATTAAATCTTTGACTTAATTAGATGAGAAAATATGATCCATCGGTGCCATAAGAAGGCGAAACAAAATACCCTAGCTGCCCTAAGGTTTGGCAAGAGTTAAGGGTAAGTAAAACTTGGATTATAACAATTCCAAACCTATAATGATCGACACCATCCTGTTTTAAAGTTTTAAAAAAAACATCCATATGGTGTCAACACTTTTTCATTATCTTAACACTTCTGCGTTTCAGCCATTCCGGCCATTTTCAAGTATCTATCAAATAAAAAAAAATACATTTCATTCATTACAAATTAATCTTAAAAATATTATGGCAAAATTACATTTTCTACCTTATTACACTATTAAAGCTCAACATTGGTAATCAACATAATTGCAGGCCAATTTGCCTTTGTCAGTTATTTATCATTATTCAATTTCCTATGAAGCTTCTTAAATTATGAAATGAATTGAGTACACAATACTCAATAAATTAATCTTCATCACAATGTGGTCATTATTCTCACAGTTGAAATTATTACATTTATTAGTTTCCAATCTGTATTTCACTTACTCACTTTATTAACACTACATTGAGTAACCAACCTCTCTATCCTAGCTATGCCTTATCTTCATTATATTTTCAATTTTATTACAGTTTATTTATTCGCCAATATTAGTATTTAAAAAACCTATACATTATTCATCTTAACAAAAACAAGAGAAAACATTATGATCATAAATTAACTTTGCTTAAAATTTCAGCATAATGCTGGTTCAAATATTTTGTATCTGATTTAAAAACAGGATGAAATTATGTTTTATATATATATTAGAAAAATGTAGGTATATATTGATATAATACAAAACGTTTTCAATTCTTTCAATTTTTATGCGATATGAAAAGGTTATTATTAAAATCCAACAATTTTAATAGTATACGAAACGCTTTTTTTGTAAAATATATTTTTAAATAGTTTTAGAAAAATAAATTACTTTGTAAAAAATAAAATTCAAAAGCGGAATAGAAACAATCAGCCTATCCATCATACCTGCAGTTGACAATGTCAGAGGTCGGCTCCGTGTTTGACTGCAGAAACCCTTTATTGCAAGCTGAAATAAATGTTATTTAAAATGGTGTGGACAAAGGGGCTGAAATTGAGAGACATTTAGTCTACGGGTTAATATGCCTATCTATTATCATAAACCATTCTCAAATCCTGAAGAGGTAAAATAGGTTATTATGGTTAATTAATCAATATAACATCAATTCATAACTGCATAAGATTGGGGGGTAGGTCTTTTAGTGGATCTTATCAGTTGGCGTGTTCAGGAGTTTCCCCGCAGCGGTCACGTCCTGGCGTCCCGATGCAAGGCCCGATATGGAGTCTTCGCCCAGTGTTGGTCTCCCCAAGAGGTTGGCCAGAAAGACTTTGAATCTTCCCTGGTGGTATGGAAAGCCAGGTCATGGCTTGCATGGCTTCACTAGTGGTATGGACAGCCAGGTCATGGCTTGCATGGCTTC
>NW_027105918.1:308687-312674 GCF_000696795.3 Halyomorpha halys
AGCCAGGTCATGGCTTGCATGGCTTCACTAGTGGTATGGACAGCCAGGTCATGGCTTGCATGGCTTCCCTGGTGGTATGGACAGCCAGGTCATGGCTTACCGCGATGTATCATTTAAGGCGGCATCGCAGTCGTAACGTCTTCGGTGTACGCTGCTCCGGGAGTAATGAACAACTGAGACCCCTACTCCAGTATTTATACAAAACAAAAAACAGAGCATAAAAATTGGATTGTGTAATTCCGTGTATTCCAAGAAGACTTCTGGATAGATTTTTTTAAACTAAAGTCACGGAATGCCCTAGAATCGAACTTAACATTGCCATTTGCTATTTAGTATAAAAATGATGACTGCTAATAAATTTCGACCATATATCGTCAATTTATATTGATAGGAAAAATTAATTAGAGTAATTATACCAAAGTTTGGAAAGGGTAGTAAACTATATTGTAAAACCTTAAAAAAAATTTATATTAATAGTACAGGAGATTCACATTTTATAGTTTATGTTTTATGCAATACAATAGTCACCTAACCTACCTTCGCCTATTTCACATTATTATATTTAAATTTCTCGTAGCATTAAGGACTCTGTGCATTTCACTAGATGAGTGAATAGTTGTTTAGAAATCGTATATTGAGCTCATCTTTCAAATTCAATTAAAAATTATAGAATAACTAAAATAGATGGCACTGATAACTCAAATAAAAACATTAATCTGATAGTTATTTCCCTACACGCTTCTAATAAGTAACTATTTTTAAATACAGTGTATATTATTAACCTTAATAATTCGGAATGTTATTCACATATCTATCGTACTAATTTTAATACAAAGTATGTATAATCAAAAACGTACCATTATTCAAATACATATTATGTAAAAATATATATAAATTTTATATCGCCAAAAGTCAATTACAGTATTTTACCTCTGCAGAGAACTACACACATGAGTTAAGAATTAGTGCCTCGTTTAAACCTACGCGTGCCTATTTTCCCCTAGATCTAGTCCACTGCGAGATAGCACCATTACCCCATCCCTATCTATTCCCTCACTTCGCCCCTTATCTCGACAAATTCGAAATTGGTATGGATCCATCGGAGAACAGTTGCCATAACCCTGGAATGCCAGCCCGGGAGCTAAACTCCAACGCCTAAACTGGCGAGAAAAGGTATTCAATTTCCGGGACCCTCGTGTAAGGGCCTCATGTACATTGTTTCCCTTACACCGCATTTTCTCGCTAAGGTTTACTGTCAGTGTAAATGATTCATCTTGTAAGGATTGTTAATGACCAATAGGATTAGGACTAAAATAATTTAACTATAACAGTCTTTTTAAAAAATTTTTTTTTGTAAATTATATGACAAATATATAAATTTGTAAGTAAATATTGTATGGTACATGAATTTTAATAATTTGTTTTAAAATGGCAAATTGAAGAAAAATATGCTGCTGGACACTGATAGGTATTCTTTCAATATAAGTTAACTAAAAAAATTATTAAGAGAATAATTAATACACTTAAACTAAATAAATATTAAACCTATTTTATGTTATTTATTTAATTTATAGCATTACGCATCTAATCAAACGGGTTATTAGTGGCTCAATTAATGTTTACAAACATTGTTAACACAATTATGCGCTAAGTTAATATCTGTAATGATACATAGTGATCAAATTTCAAACATAATTATCAAATTACACCTACAAATTTTGTGATTTTTAAAATAAAATCACTTTCCAATATTTTTTTCCTTATTTAAACAACTATCCACCATGCAACAATGTCTCATGTGGTGGATGTTGTATCGTGCGCAATGGGACTATTTGGGAGTTTTCTTTCATATAGAACAGGCTTTTGATCGTGTTTGGCACCCGGGACTGCTATAGGAGATCCGTAAATTTCTACCCCTACATACTTTCTCATAATCCGTTCCTTTCTCACAGAAAGATTACTAAAACTAAGTCAAAATAGTGCTTATTGATCCCTCTTTCCTCAGTATGCTGGTGTGCCTCAGGCTAGAATTGTTGGTCCTATCCTTAACACATTTTATACAGCTGACATCCCAAACTAGAAATTCGTACATCAGGATAATATCCCTGAAACATTTCACAAAATTCAATACTATGGAAGACAAGCGAATGAACCATGCACAATCCTTATGGGTCAGATGTCTAAATAATCCCAAGAATCAACGAATAAAAACTCACTGACAGGTAAAAAATCAAGAATAAATACAATTATTGACTGAATAAGTAGGCTTTTTAAACCATCAGAACCTGCAATTGCAGATATAAGGAAAACCCAATCGTCAAACACTTTTCCCTCACCTATTTAGTAAAATTCCCAGTATGGGAAGACAGTGATAACACGATTTCAATTTCCAATCTAAGCCTTAGTTAGGCTATTAGTTTATAGAGGCATATTCATCATATAGTACAAGAGCCGGGGAGAAAAAAAGGCAGTTATCTCACCCCAATTTTTGATTACTTCAATAAAAACCATGTATAATTACTAGTCAAAATTGATGAGTCTGCTAAGTATAGATAGGGGGATTAAAAAATGACAGCTGTTTCAAAACCTTAAAAAAACATTGATTTTTCATTCAGAGCTCTAAATCCTAAAAACTACCAACAACACTAGAAAATCCAAGAGAACATTATTTAAAGAAGAGTAAATTTTCTGAAATATTAGCCCTAAAAGAGCTGTTTACGTCCAATAGTTCTCGAGATAGCTTTTTAAAAAGCAAAATTTCTTAAAAATTCACTGAGAGATTAGTAGTTAATTTATTTTGAGAAATCTATATCTCAGGAACTATGTGACGTACAGATGTCTATTAGCACTCTAATTAAAGCTAGTTTAATGGACTATAATGAAGTTTATGACCTTTGCTTTCGTAGGGATAATAGTTTTCATGATATTTGCTAAAATAAATTGATTTATAGTTGTTCGGACAATAAATTTGATTTATGAAAAACTTTATTTCAGAAACCATTGAACTTACTGATGTCTACCAGCGCTCAAATTAAAGCTAGTTACATTTACTACAAAATAGTTAATAATGTTTATCTTTGTAAGAGTAGTAGTTTTTATGATATTTGACAAAATAAACTAACAAAATGTTAATTTCTAGTTATATAGGAAGATGGTCAGGGTTGCGGTCAATAGTGAAACAAAAATAGTTTACAACTATTTATTTTCCTATTTATTTTTGTTTCACTATTGACCGCAACCCTGACCATCTTGTTATATATCAATTTTTACGGTCAACTATATATACATATATACAATTTAATTTCTAGTTGTTCGTATAAAATATTGAATATTTGAAAAAATGTATCTCTAGATCCATAAGACGCACATTTGTCTGCCAACACTAAAAAATAAAGGCAATTTAACTTGCTATAAAGTAGTTTATGACACTTATCCTCGTAGGGGTAGTAGTTTTTATGATATTCACATATGAATATAAATTTGGCAAATGGAAATATTGTCCGAACAACTATATATCAATTTATTTTAGCAAATTTCATGTAAACTATTACTCCTACGAAGATAAACATCATAAACTACTTTATAGCAAGTTAAATTACCTTTAATTTGAGTTCTAATAGACATCTGTACGTCAAATGTTTTTTGAGATATAAATTTTTCAAAATAAATTCACTAACTACTGATCTTTTAGTACTTCCCATACAACATTTTTATGAAAAGTTTCTTTTTAAAAAGCTATATCTCGAAAACTATTTAACGTAAATAACTCTAAGGGCTCATATTTTAGCAACATTACTCTTCTTTAAATGACATTCTCTTAGGCTTTCTTGTGTTCCTACTGTTTTAGATATAGAGCTCCGAATATAAAATTAGTTTTTTTTATCGCTTTGAAACAGCCGCGATTTTTATTGATCCTACCTATACTTGGCAGACTCATCAATTTTGACTATTAATTATACCAGGGCATTCAAAAAGTCCTGTCGTTTT
>NW_027105918.1:313849-314623 GCF_000696795.3 Halyomorpha halys
AAAAAACGACAGGACTTTTTGAATGACCTGGTACATAGCTCTCATTAAAGTAATCAGAAATTAGGATGAGATAACTGTCTTTTTTCTCCTCATGGGCTCTTGTACTAATAGCAGCCATTTCCAATTGAGGGAAAACTCCAATTATGATGAGAGATTCTTAAGAGGTATTAAATTAAAAACGATTTAGTTTATTAGGTTTTATGCAAATTGGTCAACAGCCACCACTACAGGGAAAAGATGCCGAACCTATGTTAATGCTCAAAATCATCGCTTTGAGCATCATTTAATATTAATGTTAATATTTATATTTTATTAATTAATTAATACAAAGTAAATGTGAATTAGTTTTATTTTCACATTATCAAGACCTAATACCACTAAAATGTTTGGTTTGTGGTTACATTAAACAAAACGTTTATTAGTTATAACAAATATATCCTTATAGTCTCACACTACTTTATTATTCTTTAGTCCCCACGTTTCAGCCATTCCGGCCACTTTGAAGGATCTATCAACTAAATATTTTAATTACATTTCACTCAATATAAATTAATTATAAAAACATTCTGAAAATCTAAATTTCCTATCCTAATCACACTATCACAGCTAACATTAGTTATCACACTATTCCCATGAAATTGTATCATTAGTCAATAACCTATAAAACATTCTTAAATTAGAGAACTACGGGAGTCTTCCTCGAAGTTGAACAAGCTTTTGATCGAGTCTGGCATCCAGGTCTGCTCTATAAACTTCGTCAATTCCTACCCCCAA
>NW_027105918.1:315578-335587 GCF_000696795.3 Halyomorpha halys
AAACATACTACATATTTACCTATTGTATTATTTTGTACAGTTGTAAATTACAATAAATAAATAATTAAAAAAAAAATTAGAGAACGATATGGACTAATAATTATTTTTATAATAATGTGCTACATTACCTACTATTATCACAGTTTCACTTATTACTTACTTAGTTTACAATATATATTTTACTCAATTACTATATCAACAATACATTATTTAGCATCTCAGGTATGCCATTATATTTTCAATATTGTACTAGTTTATTTAAAAAAATGTTTAGTTTGCGATTATATTTTCAAAAAGTTTATGGAAGCTCGTTTAATAACCGTAATACTTTACGAAGAAGGTTAATTGAAACTTGCAAAACAATGACACGTAAGAAAGATGCTGAGCATGTCTTGATGTCTTAATTATCTTGAATCACTTCGAATAACGTTTAATATGAATGTTAATGTTCACATTGCATTAATAAAGTAGTTGAAACACATATTAGTTTATTTATTATAACCTAAATAATTCAGGTTAATTATAACCTAAAAACAATGCAAATCTTTAGACATTAATATCTCCTAAACAGAGAAAAATTATTACTTGTTTAGAGAAGCCTAATTCATATTATCAATTTTGACACTTAACTCTGAAAGAGCCTGTATAAAATAATATATAATATTCTAAATTTAATTCCAGTAAGTAGAAGTGGATGCATAATTTCATATTGTAATTTACTAATTTTTTAAGTAACCCTAGTGAACGAAACACGGAGATGTAGATTCAACGGTAAGGAGATTCAACGAGTCATTGTTGTTTTTAAGAAATTCCCATAACAGGAATTTTATTAATAGAAGAGTGAAAACTGTTTGACGATTTTTGCGGTTCGGTCACTCGTGCAGTGTTTGTGTTAATTAACTTGAATAATTTTGCAAAACATTTAATATGAATACTAATATTCACAATATATTAAAAAAAGACTTGGAACACATATTAATTTATTTATTAAGATTTACATCGTTTTGAATCATTTAAAACCTAAATGATTCAAAACGATGTAAATCTTAAGACATGAATGACTCTTAAACAAAGAATTAACAGAAACACCTTCAGAGGTACGAGTATATTATTTCTTGTTTAAGGAACTTAATTCATACTTTCAGTTTTGACACTTAACTCTGAAACAGCCTGTATGTATCATAATACATTTTATCTGGTATTACAATATTTATTCGAATAAAATATTTAAAATTAATTAATTGTGTCAGCATATTGATTTCCTAAGTTTCACTAAGCTATTTCGTAAATTCTCATTTATTTTGTAAAAGTAGTTTACTTTTTATTAACATTCTTTATTCATTTCTTATTTCAAAAGATAAACGCAGAAGGCACAGTAAATAAACAAAGCTTATGAAATACTCTAGCTCAAACACAAGTCCAAGCGTAAGCTAAGAATTTATTATTGAAATAATATAAGGTAATGTAAGTAAGAAAGCATGTAGAAATACACAGAAGAATATATAAGGGAATGCAATCCGGAAAAGAAAAGCTCCTAGCAAGCTTTTTATAAGGTTTATTACTAGAGAGGTCTAGGTGAGTTAGGGGCAAAAGGCAGCTGTGATTCGTTTAATTTTAGAACGGCGTCATAAAAGAACAAAGACTAAAGCTGTAAAACTGAGATGCGCAAACTTTTATAGTCCAGTCCAGGTCGTGTTAGGAATATCAAACCCTCCCGGGGTCACAATAAAATCCAAGGAATATGATAATCAAAAATAAGAAAAAAAATATTTTTATTAATGTCTCCCTACAATGTTTGTATGTAATAATGCAAACTTATTTCCATCCGCTCTTTATGGAACTTATAAAGGAGAGAAGAAGAAAAAAAGGAGGAAAATTTCATCTCTCTTTTTTTTTCCTTGAAGATAAAAATATAATAGAATTTCTCTTCTCTCCAGTGCAAAAGCTAAAACCCTACGAGCTGAAATAATTTCAAAGATAAATCTTAAGGTATTTTTCTGATAATTTGTTTTTGTGCTTTTCGGAATACAAAATAGATAAAGAATTGTAATCTTGCCTTATCAGCCCAGGAGTTCACGAGGATAGCAAAAGAAATTATTTCACTCCAATTTTTTATCACTTTAATGAAAACTATATACAGTTGAGAGTCAAAATTGATGACTCTGTCAACCATGGTTTATTCTTTCTTATCATAGTAAGGAAGAATAAAAAAATGGCGGCTGTTCCAGAAGTAAAATGTAAAAAAAAAAGTAATAAATAGTTTTCAAAGCCAATTAATATCTTTACGTATATTACGCTTTCGTTTATTTAAATAATTCTCATTATTTTAAGTTAAATATAATGGAGTAACGAATATCATGTTAATAGTTTTGATTTATCCAGTTTGCTTTATTTTTTGTTTATTGTTTTGTTATAGAGAACCTGTTTTATCTTTTGTTTATTGTTTTTGTAATGGAGCACTAGACAGGTTTTGTTTTATAATTGGATATTGTGTTATGAATTTGTACAAGATTTTGTCTTTCACAAATAAAATAAAATCTAACGTTAGTCCTTTAGCTGCTCTGGATTTTTAATGCTTCTTTCTTTTTTATATTAGATATCATATAGTATAATATTATATTCATTATATATTTTATGTTTTTTTTATTTTTTATATTTTATGTTTTATTCTTATTTTTAATTAACTTGACTCCATTCTTTTTACGAAATCATTATCTCCTTACTATTAATTCAATTACTTTAAATTGATATCACTATTATTCACTCCATACGTCCTTTCAATTATTTTATTTTACTTTACTTTTATTTTCATAATTGGTTGATTAGATTAATAGTTTTATCACTAGAGATTAATATAGTACTTTTTACTTACAAACCGTAATCCGTAATAATCAAAAGTGTAACCAATAAATTTCCTTTATGTTAGTGCTATTTTGGCACCAATTGATACATGTTTTCATCTGGTTGGGCCATATTGGATGTATTTTTCTGAATAAATAAATTTGAAAAAATATACTTTTAATTTCAATGCTGACGGTAGTATGTAATATGTACGTTTAATTATTATTATTATTAGTTTGGCGCTACAACACGTTGACGTGTCCAGGCCTCCTCAACCAGCAACCTCCAGAAATTGTTGTCCTGCACTGCTGCCATCCAGTTGTGGATTTCCATACCCGCAGCCACACAGTCAATTCATCGGGGTCGAGGACTATCTCCGTCTGTAATCTTATAGGAGTTTCCTGTTCCCCCATTCTGGCCACATGTCCAACCCATCACAGACGATATCGTTTGACAAGACTAATGTCAGGCTCGCTAAAGAGGTTGTAAACCTCTTGATTTGTTCTTCGTCTCCACTCTCCACCAACTAACACCAGTCCAAATATCTTTCGAGGACTTTTCGCTCAAATATAGCCAACTTCTGATACGTTTCTTTTGCCATTGTCCATGGCTCCTTATATAAGAACTGGGCGAATTAGTCTTTCTGGTCACTAACATGCTTGAAAGATGTTGCCTCAATAAAAGTAACATCTGTTCGCGTCTAATATCCTTCTTTTGATCTCTCATTCGATGGCATTATCGCATGTGACCTGTGAGCCAAGGTACGTGAATTCAGAGACCCACTTGAAGAGACAATTTCCAAACCCCATCTTTTCCCCAGAATGTCTAGGTGTTTTTCAAAGATCATATACATAGTCTTATCGTGGTTGACCGGTAGACCAAATTTTCTTGCTGCTTCCGCGAGAGAGAGGAATGCCTCTTCGACTGACCTTTTTTGATATATTTTTTTCTAGAAATTAATAAAATTTTGTAAATTTATTTTGTAAAGTATCATCAACTTTTTTCTCCTCTTGGGTCCTTGGACTATTTGAACTATTACAGCCAGATTACGACCCGTTGACTTCACACCATTTTCGACACATCGATTCATCTATTTTTTTTTTTTTAACCTTATTTCAAACGAAAACGATTCTTAAACCTGAAGTCTTATAATGACCTCTTCAATTCCAACGTATCAGAAAGGCAGATAATAGCATTATTTTTTAATTTATTCTTTTATGGTAATAATCCTCAATTAATTTATATTAAAATATGAGCCCTTAGTTAATTGAGGAAGGAAAATAATAAAATCATTATTATTTAGGAAGAAACTTAAGAGCTGTTGAGGAGGACAAAATAATTATTTTGTATTTTTTTTTTTTTTTTTTGCAGTCAAAAGGAATTCTATTATATCTTTTTATTTTGTCAGCTTATTTTCCTCTCTGTAACTCTTATGTTTCACCTTTTAATTGTCTATCTTTGTGATACAAAATATCTCTTCGTCCGGTAAGCCGTTTGACACCTTATATCCCTTCTTCAACTTCTTCCTCTGTCGAATATCGCAAGGATTTAAAAAATAAGCCTATATTTTTATCCCTAATACTTTCCTTAAAAACCTATAATAAATCAGAATATAACTATAACGGACGTTTAATTATTTATATTTTTTAATTTCAAGTAGATATATACATATAATGCCTCATTCATTGAATTTAAGAATTCTAATAAATCCTTTTACAAATCGAAATAATGTTATATTAAATACTGTTGAAAGAAGAATGAATAATGAAAACTGGTATTATCTTTCACCAATAAGCAGGGAAGCTGCATTATTTTCGACATTGCTAAACACGGATTCAGGATCTAACACAGTATATACAAATAAAAGTCGAAAGAAGGAAGTATGAAGTCCGGAAAAAATCTAGAAAAATCCTGAAGTAAAAGATAAATTTCAAATTGACCTGAAAAATAAATTCGAACCCCTGGAGTTGGAGAGTCTCACGGTTGATGAACACCAGGAGGCCTATTAATAATTTAAGACTGAGTTTTTAAGATTTCCAAATTTAAAATTTAGAAAATAGGCAGTAATATTTTTTTTTAGATAGTTCTGTAATGTTCCATAATTAACATAGCAACAATTAAATATCAAACATCCCTCTGGCACGGTTAGTAGTATAACTACAAGCATTTTTTTCTGGTACAAAATATGGTGAAAATTCAGATATTTTCAACATTTTAAATAATCAATACTAAAAACTACTAATTAACTACTAAGCAAAAAATAAAATAATGTATATGTTAGGTGTTTAAAAGAAAATACGTGTAAATCTGAGAAACAGAGGTACAGGCCTATAATTAAATCATTTGGAATGACCCATTATGTAAAATATTTATATATACATATTAAATCCAAATCTAATTCATGATTTATTATAATTGTTTATTAAAAAAAATTTGGGCAAATTATTTCATGGAGCTTAGAAATATTAGCATATATATTAATTCGTGGTAGATTTCCTCTTCGGAATTGAATTTCAACTTAAGAAGAGGCCGGCCGGGTAGGCCCGGGGGCTCCCATTGGAGAATATGTTTGAAGTTTGTTAATATTACATGAGCTGGGGAAACCGCTGCCTCTCGCCATAAATATGCTAAAGCAGGCCCGATGTGTGATGATGGCACGCTGCTGCTCTACTGGATAGAGCCCCTGCTAGTACACAGGGGGGCACAGCAGTACGCCCCCCTAGTTACCTAAGCCGTGGGGGGATCATCAGGCTATTGAGGATATGAGAGAATCCTTCGAATCCACAAAGGGTGGATGGGGGGAGAGGGGCTTTGTAGGAGTTAGTTGGGCCATTGTCTCAAATACGTAGATCTGTGTTGATTGTGTCTACGGTTGTAATTCAGCTATATTATAAACAATATTCCGTTAATTATTGCTATGAATTATCTAAAACACTGAAAGAAGACCTCATGACATTCATATTTTTATTTTAATCTTAATCATTGCTATATTTTTTTTTAAATTCTTAATATGATAAAAATATTTTTTTAAATATATATAAAATAAAATAATAATTAAAATAAAATAAAATAATTAAAAAATAAAACAAAAATTAGAACTCCGTTACTATTATCGTATATTTCATTAATATAATAAACGTTACAGGTTGTTTTAGAGTCCAAGGTGGGTTCTGAATTTCAGGCTTCATTATCGGGATTGTTTTAAGAGCAGAGATTCTTCTGAATAGATTAGATTCTTCTATCGACTCCGGGATTCCTATTACTTCTATGTCTGGTGGTGCAGTATCTTCTGGATTTTTCAAGAGTATATTTCCGTTTTCATTTTTTCTAACTTAAATTTCTTCGTCTGGTCGTTTAATTTCTTCTAGAATTTCAAAGAGCTTATCTCCAAATTAAATTTATATTTATCCAATAATTATTTTATATTTAAATAGTCTCACAAGTACTTCAGTAATACTTCCTCTTTAGATATAAATGTCCCTTCTTAGTTCTTGCAAGCATTCGTTTTTTGTAAAAAACCATTTCGACCATAATTCATCCTCCGACACATTTGTATACTTTTCTGATTGCATTTTAGTTCTTCAATACTATTCAATTATTTCTTTTCAAAGGACTATTTTTGTCTTCTATGAATTTCTATCTATGAAGTTCTTTAAGCTGAAATAGAATGCTATCCTATCCTTGGGCTTTATTACTTTTTAATTTTTCGATTGCCTCCGCGATTTCGTCTTCGTCTGCTCGTTTAATTTCTTCAAGAATTTCGGAAAACGCACTTCAATTTTAATTTCTCATGCAATAATCAGTTGTCAGTTGAAAAAGTCTTACTAGTACTTTACTAGCAATCCTTCCTTATTAGATATAAGTGTCCCATCCTAGCTGTTCAATATTATTCAATTCTTTCATATCCAGGCTACTTTTTTCTTTAATGAAGTTCTTTCTCCGTCCGTCTTCAAGATCTATATCTTACAAAGATGCTCCTGTAAGTCACCTTTAAGTCAAATTCTTCTTGTCAGTGACTTCCTATGAGTACTCATGGTATCATGTAAATTTAAGCAGTATTTCTTCCACGTCCAATTTATTCTGCTGTTCCATGTATAGCTTATATGTCATACACTCATTCCATGCTCTTTCAATATCACTGTCCCACTACTTCACTTTTCTTACATTTCCGTAGCATACTCTAGCTTTTTTGATTTACTTAAATTATATTAGCTTCATGGAGGCAGTGATTCGTAACCTTTTCATTGAAACCCTTTGTGGTCTCATAATAGGTGACTATATTCCCAACCTAATGAACCGGATTTTGAATCAAGACTCACACTTTTTGCCTAAGAACTATTGTTCTAAATCACAAGAAAGTGGGAGAAAGTAAGTAAGTCAGGATCTGAGAAAGAATGGTAATCAAGGATAAAGATGTATAACATGAATATCTGGCCAGCAGACAATTGCCTCTTCAATTGGGTTCAACTTCAAGTGGTAAATACATAACTGCCCCTTCAGTAGCATTCTTCGTCAACCGGTGAATAATGTTCTGTTCTCCTAACAGAACCACGGATGAGTTAATTTTATTTATACAACTTACTAATAATATTATAAAAGAGTAAATTTCAAAATATTAAAGAGACCCAAAAGCGAGGGGAAACGTAGTACATTACCCGAATGTAAAGAGAGGGAATTGGGTCAATACACTCCCTCACTTAGCATTGGAAAAAGCATTATTGGTTCTTTTTTTAATTTTTTTTCTTGCTGTCAATATTTCTACGACAAGTGTATATATAGTTATATTTTAAAATTAATAAAAAGGCATTGAAGGTCAATTCTCAGATAAATATTTCGCTTGACATATTACAGACTACGGGGAGCGGGATGGCTCGGTGATAAGGCGCTATGATTTAATTACCTCCATGAACTCAGGGTCGATTCCGTCTTTGACAGATAATTATTTATTTTGTTACTTTTGCAGAGAGTCAACCCTGTGGGTTGGGAAGCCCTCCGGGATCCACCCAGTCTCATAATCTAGGTATCTGGAAACCCTTGGGACAAATCTGGTAGTTGAGCATGATCATACACAAATCACCTACTTTGCACTACAGTATTTCCTTACAAAGTACTGAGCCCCTGATCCTTCAGGGGGTTGTAGCAGTACAGATTTTCTTACAAATTACATTACAATAATTTGTATAATCCTTCAAAGAAGAACTTTTCCCGATTAAATAATATACCTTATAAAATAAATGCTAAAGTATAAATTTCATGTACTCAAAAATATGTCAAAAAGTATTTTCTCTAGGATATCTTCCTTATATAAGAGCATGAAAAACCATTTAACTTTTTATGCGGAACACCTATCGAACTTACTATTCAACAAGTGATTTCTATGTAGTGTTATTCCTTTCCAAGTTTATTTTCTAAATCCTAGAAAGAAATGAAAACGTCAATTAATAAAATAGATTGTTTTTCAATGACAGTTAGTATTTCATTGCCCCGCCAATCCTAAACGGCTTTCAGATGGCCCTGTATGTACCACGGGCTGCTTGACAGACTGTCTGCTATAATTGGAAGGGGAGTTTGCCCAGGAAGCCCAGCAGCCACCCCGACATCCAGGGGAGAGATCCCAAGGGGCGGGAATTGTTTGTGCGGTGGGGGGGGGAGCCATGACACCGTTAAATTGACTCTAGATGACCCGAGAGTAAACATATTGGGTGACTATGCTGGCTGTAAACAAGGCGTGGTGTCGTGCACACTGCTTCCGATCCAAGATCCGAATCCGTCCTCTCGTACCGAGGTGTCTCTGTTTGCCAAACTGTAAAAGGACCCATCGTCAAACATTTTTCTATTGTTATAACTATAAAATATTGTTTAATAAATTACAAATATGTCTGTACCGAGAAGATAAAGGACACTGTGCTAATTTTTTTTTACCAATCTAGCATTATAAAACAATTTAAATTTTACACTTTCTGTATTACTAGGAGGCATATTAGTCATAAAAATGTAATAAATTAGTGTAAAATGTAGTAATAAATTTTATATACATATATATAAGTATACCATTGACCAATTTTAAAGGAGTTTCTTTATATCCTTAAAAAAAATAATAATAAGTACAATTTTATTCGGAGGGAAACTATACATCTAAGGTACAGAACAGTTTTTTCTGGAACAGTTTTTTTCTTTTGAACTTTCTAAACCCAGTGGTTTAGAAAGTTCTTGGCACCATTCTTCGGTTACGAATATTTCGTGGCAACCTTTTCGAACTAAAAAAATAAAAATGTCGCTACAGCCTCCCGTATAGCGATTAAATATGTAGGAAAAGAAGACAGAACGGTGTAAAGTAAGTTCTGGAATGCACTGATATTTCAATTTAATTCCAACCACTCACGGCACCTCTTTTTGCACACTAAGAATGAAAGCATGAAACCACAGACATTTGGACTCAGTATAAAGAAACAAAAACTACAATAAACATGAGGTCTACAAGGCTTTGAAAGACTAGCTTATAGTCTTTCAAAGCCTTAAGCCTCTCATAAAGCAACTAATAGCTAACTTATCTATATTTTTGGAATTCAAGCTTGATGAAAATTGAAAATTACAACAGAGATAGCACACCCCATTTTAAGTCAACTATCGAATAGAGACATTAGATCATTCTAAGAGAGTTTATAATATACTTAGTTAAGTACTTAATTGTTTTATTTAATGTGTAAATATCAGTCCTACATGATTGGAATTTTCCAATAATATCTTCTTAAACAATAATAATCATACTATACTAGCACTGACAGGGCAATTTGTGTATTTTATCTTTATTACTCACTTTTCTTGTGAAATCTTCATTTATGGGGCTAAATTACGTAACATTAAGAAGGCTCGTTTATAATTTAAACGGATCCAAAAATATGACAAACAAAATACAATAAGTAAATATGTTGTATGTTTCAAACACTTGAAAATCCTGGAAAGAAACCAACCACCCAATGGTGGTACTTCAAACATTAATTTAAATGAGAAGAATTCCGAACATCCCACTCCACTATCCACCAATGCCATCGTGTGGTTGATGTCTCGTCTTCATTGGAGCGCGGAATGTACATGTTTGTATCATGTCACTATGTCACCTACAGCAAATTTACTTGTTGTATATATGTGTATACAGTTGTAAATAACAATAAATAAATTATTTTAAAAAAAATTATAAGATCCCGTGGCCACCTTTTTTCAGACGCCTCGAAGGATTATCAGGGATTGTTAAGGATAAGAGATTAAGAAATAATGGCCAAAAAAAAGTTTAGGCCAAATCTGCAACGAAATTAGATATTAAGATCTTTGTGGATGAGTTTATTTGTGACGTAATAAGGAGCATCAAGGATTTTGGATTGGGAGGAATTTGATGGTTTGGTAGAGCCCCAGAGCTAAATTCCGTATTTCCAAATTGATCTGATTATCGTAGTATATAATGATTCTTATGACCATTAAAATTTGCTTCCTAGATCCTTCAGAACCAGCAAGAAAAGCATTATTTAATAAAGTAAATTTTATTTAGGTATACATGTAGGTCGTTAGCAATACTTAAGGAAGTTTAAAAAGAAAAGGAAATATGAAAATGCACATTGGCCTAATTATAAATCGAAAAGGAGAAAAATATTCTAGCAACTGAAAATATCAATTCAGTTGCTAGAATATATTTTTTTTTTAAAGAAACAATAATTAAAAAAATATTTAAGTTTGGTAATTATAAATTCTTTGAAACAACCATTTTTCTTTGTTAAAACTATTTGAAGACGGCTTTCAAGTGACCAAATAAAGCAATGTTTTATCTTTCGAAAAATCTTTAATTATTTCATATTTTTTTTATTTTATTTATTATTTCTTTTATCAGCCTCTAACTGGACAACTGAATTCGTAATATTAGAAATTTTCTTTGTTTACCTAGATTTAAGTTCATATTACAGAGTTGAGATCAGCATTCATTTTTTGTAAAAAACATTATATGAAATTCTATTTTTCCAAGTATCCGTAGTTTCAGCCACAATAATAAATAAAAAACTAAATGCACTTCTGATGAAAAAAAAAAAGTATAAATAAAATATTTAATGACATTATGATTTTACTATTTTTTTATAAAAACAAATCGACATAAATAATTAAAATATCTTGCAACGAAATGGAAACTAATCCTAAAATCATTTAGATTTTTATAAAGTTTAGTATACACAAGGCGTTCATAATTACAGACTTCTTTTATAAAACTTTTTTTTTAAGAAGCATTTAATTTTTTTATACCAACATTAAATGTTTTATAATACACATTTTTTATAAGTAAGAAGTATATTTTAGTAAAAACACTCCTACATTGAGGAAACAATTTTAAATGACATCATTTTTTTTAAACCTCTGAAGGTGGATCTTGGCTTACGATCTAGCAAACCTCAACTTAATTATTATTCTAAAGATAACTTTATCAAGATAAATGATATGAAATAGACATGTGGAGAATCTAGCAATAAATCTAAATTTATAGAACTCCAATAGCATTACTAGAGGAGAAGATCTCGAGGCCATCTTGTTTTCAGACGCTTTTTCAGTATTGTCAGGTAATGAAGGAAAAGCCAGGTTAGGAACAAATGGGTTTGGGTAGTTGGGAAATTTACTATGGAAGATTTGATATCTGATTCTGGCCAAATTGGCAACATTTGGAACATTGAGGTCCTGATGGATTTATTTATTCCTTGATTTATGACAAAGTAAGGAGCATTAAAGATTATATGAAGGATTTTGAATTGTAAGGAGAGGCATTCGATGGTTTAGTACAACCCCAAAGCTAAACTCCTAAGACCAGATAGACCTTATTATACTCATATAAACGAGTCTTTTGTGATTAGTTGGATGTACCGTTCGTATTTAAGTGTTGTTATAATAGGAATCGACGAGCAGTGTCCTGTCTTTGCAGTCTAGAATGAGGGTCTAAAAAGTTACATTAAAAAGAAATTTTAATCGTAACAACAATAGAGAATATGGAGCCATGTATTGTTATTAATGCCCAAAGCGGTAAGAAAATTCGTCAAAATAGACACATAATACTTTAGTTGTTGGAATAACTGAACAAGTATGTATAGAATATTAGACATACTAAATTTGAAAGATAAATTATTTATAGAGCCAACTATAAAGAAAGAAACTAAAAAAAAAAATGATATATATAAGTCTTTTAATCGGGCCAATATCAGTGAAGAACCAAATTAGACCAACAAGAAACAAATTTTATTTTCGATTTTAAGCTGTAAGGAAAGTCTTGTGATTTGATGTTTATTTTTCGTTTCTAAAATACATTGGAAATGATATTAAATGTAGATTAAGTATGAGAGATAACAATAAGGGAGTAAATGGATTGATGGTATTCATGATTGTAATTGTAACGGGGATTAAGTTAATAATTGCCAAGCCGCAGCCGCGGGGAGGGCTGGAGACAGTGGCTTATTAGGAGGACCTGGAACACCTGATTGGAGACCGATTGGAGGGTTGGGAGCCAGCAATTTGAGCAACTGGTTCCAATAGCCCGGATTCCAGTTTGGCAATAATTCACAAAATGAGATAGCTCGAATGCCACCATCTCTCAGCTCCTTATATTGGGCTTCCGTCTCCCCTCACATGTTTTAATTCTTCTTACCCTATATATTTCTTTTCAAATTCTTCCTAAGTCCACTAATTCCTGGTATATCATCCCTTAGTGAAGCGCAGATAAAGTGGATATTATAAATTTTCCTTTCGAATATCACATATCATAAGCTATAGAGGATTATTAGTCGATGGGGAATTGGATAAAAGGTAACTTCTATAAAATTAAAAACAACTTAATGTGTTCTTTACTTTTGCTGCTGGAGATTTGCGTATCAGCGATCAAAAAGTTTATCTTTTTGTCTGAACGAATTGTCTTTCACATACTTACATTACTCTGTACATAGATTTTTTAATAGAACCTATTAATATGGTTTCAATTAAAAAATCCTTCATGATGTGTGAAATCTCGTTTTGGAATTTCCTACCTATTTCCATTCCCAAAACCTCATTTAACACTACGTTCACAGGACCCGTCAATTTGACGTATTTCAAACTTCAAACTAATATACAATAAAATTCAATTTTTTTGCAATTTTTATGTAGTATCACTTATCTTTACGTAACCCGTCAAATCGACTGGCTAGCTGATCCCATGTATAATCCTTATATGCTTACTTCGTTCGTAAAATCATTCCTCCAATCAAAAATGTAAGATTGAAAGAAAAATCTTTAATCAGATAATTCTAATTTCGTTATTAATCATGCATCGACATGATGATCGACATGACAAACTGGATTCTATGGTCTGAGTGTTCCTTTTATTTTCGTCTTCTATGAAATCCCTTACGCTTATCCCTGAAAAAGAAACGATCTTTTGCATGATTGCTACAGTGACAGTGTAAGAACGTTTTTCAAAGGCAGTGTGCAAAAGTTTTAATTATTTTAGACACCCTCCGCTTATTGTGAACATGTACAATTAATTAGGTACGTTCAATTTAAACGGAACACTTGACACAAGGAGGGCCACACTTGCTATAAGGACATGGCTACTTGTAATTATAACAAGTGGCCAAGATAACAAAAGGCATTCACTCACTCGCTAGCGAACTGTGGCCATAGGAGGTCATTCTTTCTTCATTCCTATTCGGTAAAGAAAACCGTGAGTGAGTAAAGATATGTCCGAAGAGCCCTCCGGTAGTCGAGGAGAGGGTAGATTGAGGGATATGGAGGACAAGAAAAAGGAAGCATGAATGAATAAGTCACCTTCCTTCAATATATAATTCACACCATCACCATCCATCATCGTCATTAATCTGCAGTTTTCATAGCCCCCAATCAAAAGGAATTAACCCACCTTAATAATAAATGTTTTGTTTCGGCCACCCTTTATACTTTGTAGTTACAATAGATTTAGTATTTAACATTTATATTCTCTCTTGTTCAACCAACCTCTTGATGGTAAATAAATTCTCTTTCTCTAAAGTAACGCCTGGCTTTAGGTTGAAGATGCACTTCACACAGGGTAATTGATTTTGGGCACAGTATTTTTTTTTATTTTGACCAATCCCTCTTTTTCCAGTAATCATGCGTAAATCCAGGAGATATTATAAGATATGGAACAAAATCATCAACATCAATAAAGATTGTTTAGATAATACTTCCGAAGGTCAAAATTCATTAGGCCAAAGAGAGGCTGACAAGGTAGCTTCATCCAATACCATTATTAAATTGTATCTGTCATTTCCGAAATAATTTTCTAAAAAATACTTTTTACTTATTGATAATATATTCAAGGGTAAAACATAATATTTTTCAATTCAGATTTGATTTCAATAAATCGATTTTTAAAGAAGAGGTGTATTTTCATTTACTCGCCAATTTGACTGGTTCTCGTAGAAAATGTTTATAGAAACGTTCGTAACCTTAGTGTAAAACATCAGTTATTTCTCTATGAACAAGATGAAACCTGAATAACTTGAATATTTAGGTTGAGTTTCTTAGTGTTCATTTTTAGTTACAGCACATATACAATGCTTAAGTGTGCACCAACAGTTTAGATCTACCCCATGAAAATTCAGTGCAGCCCATCACTCTACTACATAAACTGCTTAAAATGTAGCTTTCACTACAGTACATGGAGATATATCGGAAGGTAGATATATATTATTATTTTTTTTTTATTTGTTTATTCACAATGTTCGTTCATTTCAAAGCATTTTTTCTTTATTTTTACTATGTTAATTTTTTATCATTTTAAAACATTACAAGCTAGATATAAAGCACTCTAAATGTGGAAATAAGTATTTGTAGATTTTGAAATTTCAGTATGTTAGTTTATTTCACATTTTTGTCTTTTATTTTATTTTTGTTATTTTCTTTTGTTTTTTTTTCACACTGTTGAAAATTTCCGTAAGGTGATTAAAGAAAAGTTCTAGTGAATAAGAATGCTATCTGTTACACAACCTCATTAAGCCAACGGTTCATAGCAGGAATATAAGCCTTCATGATAATCTACTAATAAACCTATCGGAAATTTTAAACCTTTTCCCGATTCTATTATAATAAAAGTGTGGGGAGATGCGTTGAACGTGCCACCAAAAAATAATTTTTTTGTAAATTTTTGCTCCACGGCATGGAGAGACGAAAGTCACTAGTTATCAATATAGTTTTAAAACCAACAACAACAATTAATAGCTTAATAGAACAAATTTTAAAGTAAAATAATTTTTATAATTTTTTTTAATGTTATTTGTTAATGAACATGACTTCTTGTACAAATAATTCAAAATATTTATAAAATCTGTCCTCATGTGAGTCGTTCCCCACACTTCATAATAAAGCATGCATTTTAAGCAAATAATTACTGTTATTATAATAATAATAAGCTATCTGATATTAGATACATAATTTTACTTCATTCATGAATTAATTATTAATGTATGTATGTATATATACATATACCAAGTAATACAAAATAAATAAAAACATATTGGCTATTGAAAATAAAAATAAATACATATGATTCTCTTTCTCGATACTGTCTATATTAAGAATCTTCTCTACATTAACATAATATATGTTTACAGGCACTGCAGATCTCTTGATCTTGTATAATGTAAGATTTATTTTGCAGATATATATATATATAAGTTACAGCCTTAGTCAGCTGTTACTTCGATGTCATCTGACAGAGATCAGCTGATCGAATGATATAAAGAGACGTACCGAACCCAATAACAACAGCAGTTCAAACGTGTTAGATCTTATTCCCTCTTCTCTTTTTTGACATTTTGCTTTCGCCGATACTTAACTGGTGCGGAAACTCGGGAACATTAAATACCGGAGTAATTTTCAGTCTAAAAGAATTTTTTTTTCATTGTTCTCTTTGAATTATGACCAGTACCGGAATAGTGAGAAGAGCAGTTCTGAACCTGGAGAATATGAACTAAAACAACCAACCTCAAGCTGCAGTGACCAGTGACGCGGCTGGGAGAGAAGCGCTGGGATCTCTTGAAGCCATGCGTCTCTTTCCACACGTTTGTGGCAAGACTTGGTTTGGAGTTTCCATACAGAATGTAAATATTGAATATAGGTGTGAATATGTATTCATTATATTGTTACTTAATTCAATTTTCTTTGTCTTGTTCATAATTGTTTTGTTTTTTAAATATTATTTGATCAGTTTTATTTTATTATATTTTTGATACAGATTTATATTTTTATTTATGCGATAGTATTTTCTTTTATCAATATATATTTTTTTATTAGTATTATTATTTTTAATTTTTTTTTTTTATCTTTTAATTAGTGAGTAATATTGTTATGATTTATATTTTTTTCTTCTATTTATGTACATATTGTAGGAATGAATATTTGAACACTAATACTTAATAACCTAATCTGTGGCAGATCATATTACTTCTCTTCAATAAAATAAAATGTATATAGAACTAATGAGAAATGAGAGAATAAAATAAACTTCCAGGAGCGTGCAACTTGAATATTTCAATATGTACTTTTTAATGGCATTTATTGTATCCCATGTATAGTCAAGGTAAAAATCGAGCCCTTTTCTTACAGAAAATAACGTGCAAAATTTTTTTTATGTCCGGAACAGCCACTATATTTTATTTTCCATAACCACAGTTGGCTGAGTTATCAATTCCAACTCTTAACTGCATAAAATGTTCATTAAAGATTTTAAAAATTTGGGTGAAATAATTTCTTTGTTTCTCACCAAAGGCCCTTGAACTAACACTATATATTTCATGTACAAATTAGTGGAAATAAAAATATAACTAGTTAACGCTCGCAAAGGAATGTATCTTTTGAACTATTGTAAAATAATTTCTGAAATGAAAATATGCAAAAACCGTTATAATTAGCCCTATATGAGATGGCAGAGTTTTAAGTGCAGGAGATAGAGAATAGAGAGAGCATATGATGACCGGGCTTTAAAACGAAGAGCCTACTAAAGGAGAATGCTATTCATGGAAAGAGGACAACCACTAAAAGCAGTAAAAGAGCCGGCACAGTTTAACAACCATCAGGGACTGAGTTACGGCACTACGGTGTACCTTAATACAGTCATAAATGTATGCTACCCTAAGGGGGTGGCTGTATGGAGTCAGTAATACATTTTCTGCCTGCCAGGTCCCCCCTCCTCTCTTCTCTTTAATATATATAATGCGGTGGCAACGGTTAATTCAAACATAATCATCTCTATATTTTCACTTACAATTATGCTATCGTCCACACTTTATTTGAAAATAAAATATATGATAGTTAATTATGAAATGAAATTTTAGAGAAGAAGTCGACAATATTATTAAAGATAATTAAATAAAAGTTTTTTTAACGATCTCCATATTATATTGACTAATCGATTCATCGTATAATTCTCGCGAATGATTCTTTTAGTTTCCCCATCCATCGCAGCGGTCTATGATCCTTATGGGTACTATAAAACGCCTCCCGAACAAGTATGGCCGAAGATGCACCACGGCCCACTTCTAATCCTAACAGTTAGATAGGATCATTTTAAAACCACCAGAAATTCGTGTCCGTGTTAATTGTGGGTTTATATGTACTTCAGTTTTAGAAAAAATTGAAACTAAATTTGGGTTTTTTGTTTTCGACTGCTTACAGTTTACGATATATTACTCGATATAAATATGAATGTATTATAGATATATAAAAAAAAAAATCTTGAACTACTATAATTTTCTTAGATTTGCATATTAGTCGGTAATTGCCTATTATTCCTTATTCAATAGTAATACGATGTGGTTATGGAAATTTGATCATATTTTTTCGTATTCAAAACTTTTGAAATTTGGCTAATAATGACTTTAATATTTTAAAGTTTAAACTACAATAAGGTATAATTAGGTTTATATAGCTAAATTATGTAGAAAATGTAAGTAATTAATTTCCATAAAAGAACGAGACACTAAGGGTCGAAATGGACAAACTATATTTATTTTCTCGAGTGAGCTTGTTTGTTCCGTTTAGATGACCAATACTAAATCCTTGTCAACAGAATCTAAAAAAAGGTAGGGAACCAGAGGGCACTCGACAAGCGAAATAAGCAGAGATCAGTGTTGAAAGATAGCCCAAGCCCCCCTCAGGTTGCCCCTAAAGGGCTAGGTAAGGGTCAGTAAACAAACCGCCGGCTAAGGACTGACTTGTTATCCACCAGTATTGAACATCACTGCAGGAAAATACAGGTCCCTCGCTAATATCAGCTGCGTAAAAAGGAATATAGACGAGGGCTTAAGGCTTAACCTTGGGGTTTTCCAGCAACATGTGGGTTGGAGGAAAAGAGGTAAGTGGATTGTGTAATATCAATCAACCCGTTTAGAGCGCAACACAATACATGCTCTGTCTAGGCATATTAGAATTTATGAATAACTAAAGGAGAAAAAATAAGTAAATCTAATTCGAAAGATAAATGCCGATACCGTAAGATCTTTCTGCAAGATGACTGCTTAGTTATCTTTTCTTAATCAGTTGGCATGACCAAAATTTGTTTTTCCATCTCGAAAAACACTAAAATGCCAACTTTAATGGCAACAGAAAAATAACAATTTTCCTAAAAAATTTCCGTTTTCTGTGGTCACAAGATATTTTTTTTCAATAATTAAAAACAGTGATAACATCAAAAAGACCTCACTGACCAACACAAAACTTAGGGACGTAAGTGGGTTAGGATTTTTTAACTAAAAATTTAATTTCATTCGCTTGAACTGTGGCTTTCAAGCGAATGAAATTAAATTAAATTCAATTGTTTTGAGTTTTCGGGAGTGGAAGAACATCCTTCCCATATTTCTTCTATTCTAGATTCACTATTCTAAGCAAATATGTTTTATAGTTAAAATATTGGTAATTAAGGGAACAGAAGTTTATTAATGAAGCATCAGGTAAGTAAGTGTTCTGCTATTATTTTTTAAAAATTGTTTAGAAAATTTATTCACTAAATAAATAACAGGAAAGGTGTCGTTATAGTACAAGAGTCTCCTGGAAAAATTTTTGATTACTTTCTTCAAAAATGTGTACAGTAGCTAGCCAAAATTGATGAGTCTGTCAAGCATAGTTAAAGAGAATAAAAAATGACGGCTTTTGCAATGCATTTAAAAAAAAAAAAAATTCATTCGGAACTCATATCGTTAAAACTACCTACAACACTAAAAACCTCATAGAAAATTATTTAAAGTAGAGTAACTTTGCTAAAATATGAGTCATATAGCTTTCAATACTTTTAGTTTCCGAGGTAAGGTGTTTTAAAAAAGCAATATTTCATCATGAAATGATGAAAAATTCACTATTTGGTGAATTTACTTCGGGAAATATAGATCTGAGGAACCATTAGGCGTACAAATACCTCCCAGCGATCAAATTAATGCTACTTTAATTTTTATAATTGTTGAGGTGAAAAAAACTTCCAAATATAATATAGACTATTCTATATTTTTTTGTACACCGTTTCGGGAGACATTATCTCATACTCAAGGACCATTACATCCTCCTATTTGTCAATTTTTCAATTTCCATTTTTGAAATCATGTCATCTATACATATAGCTTAAAATTCTTTTAGAACTACATTATTTAAGCAGATGACAATAATTTAAATAATATAGGTATAAAACAATTTTAAACTATATATTTCAAACTAATTGGAGGTATTTTCACCTCAACAATTGATATAATCAACATCCTAAAAAAGAAAATCCAGAATAAGGCTACTTTAATATACTATAAAATAGTTTATGACATTTATGTTAGTATGAATAGTACTTTTCACGATATTTGCTAAACTAAATACATGAGAAGTTGATTTCACGTCGTTCAAACAAAACCTTTTTGTTGATGAAAAACAGTACCTCAGGAACCATTAAACGACTACTGATTTTCAGAGCATATTTTATGAAATTTTGTATTTTAAAAAAGTATACTCGGGAACTATTGAACACAAATATCTATTTTTAGGTCTCACATTTTAGCAAATTTACTTTACTTTAAATGATGTTAGGTTTTTAGAGTTGTAGGTAGTGTTAACGAGATGGAGTTTCAAATGAAATATATATATATATATATCGTGTTTTCATT
>NW_027105918.1:335637-336793 GCF_000696795.3 Halyomorpha halys
TATATATATATATTTAACGCATTGCAACAGCCTTCATTTTTTATTCCCCCTAACTATGCTTGGCAGACTCATCAATTTTATACATATTTTTCGATATAGTATTAAAAAATTGGAGTGAGATAACGGCTTCATTTCCAGCGGGTTCTTGTACTATAATAGCACCTTTCTTGTTATTTATTTAGTAAAAAAATTCTTTAAGAAATAATAGCAGAAAACGTACCTAGTTGATGCTTCATAAGTCAATTTATGTTCCAATAATTATTACTACTTTTTTGACTATCAAGCATATATACTACTTTGAAGCCTCCGAATGAAAAATTAATTTTAACTAAGGTTTTGCACCATCCACCATTTTTTATTTCCCCTGATTATACTTGGCAGACTCAACAATTTGGACTAGTAAATACAAATATAGTTTTTATTAAAGTAATCAAAAATTGGGGCGGAATTACTGATTTTTTTCGGACTCGTAAGCTATGGTTCACCTGTGGAGGTCAAATCCCTTATCTCTAACTGGGCTGATGGAGTCTAAATTAATTTTTGTGGCCAGACCCGGCTTCAGTACACCGGTCTCCGGTGATCTTATCCTTTATTGTTTTTTTTGGGATTGGTTCACCGATTGGATCGAGCGAAAAAAATACATTACACTTATGCAGAAACATGGAAACTTATAATATGTATTTATGTTTGCTTTTAAGTAGAATAATTAATTAATAATTGAATAAAATGGGTTTTCTAAATTTATTGAGCCTCTAATTGAATGAAAAATATCCGAATTTATCAGGAAAAGAAAAACGACCAATCACTAAAAGAAAAACTGACTTTATAAAAATCAATTCTAGTTTAATAATTGTTTTATTCACAGTGAAGAATACATGATATAATACTTTATCATTATTTTACTTCATTTCCACTATAAATAAAACATTGAAAATGGAAAGGAGAAAATAATAGTGGCATAAAGATAAATCGTAACCTGTAATTAAGACTTTATTGTTTTTCTTTTCAGGAATTTATACCCTACTTTTTCATTTCGTCACTAAACAACATTTCAGGGTCTTCTGCCCATTATCAAGTTCTAAAATAAAAATATTTACAGTCAATAGTTTGAAATTAAGAACTATATGTAAATTGTTACAATTAACAAATCTTAACG
>NW_027105918.1:337067-352454 GCF_000696795.3 Halyomorpha halys
TATATATATCCATCAACTTCAGTAATTAGTAACCATTTACAAATCCAATATGTGTTGAGATTAAGCCGAATTCCCTGGTTATTATTCTTGTTTTTTCCTAGCCATAAAATTAATTTTTAAAAGTACGTCTTCCTAATTGATACATTTTTCATATATTACAAACTTAATATAAGTCCTATTTTTTAATCCTTTTCTATTTTCCATTAGTGCTGTTTCCCGCTTTTTTTTTCTAAAAAGGTTTATACAATTGAAAATCTATTCTAGTGATTATTGACATTTTATTGTCTTTATTATATTTAAAAAATACTTATAATAGTACTTTTCTCCTAATATCCAAATTTCAGTGCACTGAGCCCTGAATTGTTATTACTTTGGGGATTTGCTTACTTCAATTTCTCTATATTGTATATTGATTATAATTTATTGCCTTATTAATTAGTATTACTATAATAAAAATCTATTTTCTTTATTATGTTCACATAATAATGTACACATCAGCTGCTTTGTTTAAAATTTACTTCTTTAAAGTTAAATTCATGGTTATTTTCTATGCTATGTTATAGCATAAAAACATTAATACCACAGCATTAATATTTTTATAGTTTTTAGTAGTTATATGTTGATTTATTCTATTTCTTAAATTTTAAATCTTAATTATGTAGCCTATATAGTACTTGTTATTACATTGTTTACAGTAACTAAGTTTATATTTACCCTAAAATACAAAATAACTAATAAATATAGCTTATTTATCTTGGAGAAGAGTTGGGAGTTAAAATTTTCAAGTCCAATAAAGAGTTCCGCACGCATATATAAGGGAAGATGGGAAGAAATTTTACTAAGCCGACTTTGAATTGTACTAAATTGCATGTAATTATACAATAATTTCTTTCAATAGATTCTGAAGTATAACTATTAGAAAAAGATGGTAATAGGTTTACCGTTCCCTAGGGGTGTATTAGCTTAACGAGAGATTTTTCAGAATGGCCTCCTAGAGTACTGACATCAGCTTATCTATGTGAATCAATACAATATAAAAATGAATTTTTCATTTCTAAAAACTACGGGTATGGGAGGTATGTTAGAGTTTCATCGGAAACCTATTACCCCAACTATCGTATCCAGTGCCAGGAGTTATTTTGAAACCGTATAAAGAAATTCAGTATTTCACATCGGTAATTATTCAAATGTATTTATTATTGGCTCATTACATATAAAATGGTCGTTTTTATTATTTCAGAAATTCAAAATGGGATTAGTGGCATTTTGTTCTTTATTGCGTTTATGTTTCAGATTGTGAAGAGCAGTTATTAATCTTTTCATTTTTGATAATATTTATTACCATTCCAATTGATTGCACATTGTTTGGTATTCCATCGAACATAGCTATGGAATTATTCGGCAGCCCAAGCTCCATTACTATGGCGTACGGGGAAGGGTTTTATAACGAACGGAAAATTGGCGTGTGGTTTCAACAATTCTTGACTGATAATACAGATTTGGATAACCAACCCAGAGGAAGATCTCCACCAGCAATTAAAGACGATGAATTTAGGCTTGCTATAGAAGAAACCCCTTACCTAACTGTTAAGACTGTAGGACTTGCAGCACAATTAAATAAAAGTGTATCGACAGTTTTTCGACATTTAAAGACCCTTGATAAAGTAAAAAAAGTAAATCTATGGGATCTCATGAACTTAATGATGGACAGTAGCTGAAGCGTCATGAGACATGCAGTTCACTGCTTACTTGATAAAAAACAAGCCTTTCCTCGAAAGGATAATTACCTCTGAGGAATAGTAGATTTACAATATGCGCTGTTCAGGTCAGCGGTTAAATATCGACGGGACACATGACAAAACGAAATTGGCAACCAAATAATTATACAGTGTGATGGTCAATGGCAGAACTAATTCATTTCTCTTTTTTATTCAGGGGTGAACCCATCACATCCATATGGCACTGCAATGATATTGACATAATGCATCAAAAACCTTAATATACGCTTAAACGTCAACGATGTCTTACACGCCCACTTTACTCGCCAGACTTATATCCAACAGATTTCCATCAATTCATAAATTTGGAGAACTTCTTTTAAGGTAAAATTTTTGAAAATGATTCGCAAGTCAATAACAAATTTTCTGACTTCATTTCTTCACAAAACCCTGAATGTTTCAGTTTTAGGATTGAAAAATTGATATACACATTAGGGAAAATGTATAAAAAAATAGGGTAAATATTTTAATTTCATAAAGTTGACTCACAAATATCTTTTCCTGTAAAAACTGACATTGCATATGAAACGACCAAATATATTTGAGCTGCGATACCATTGTAATACTTAATACCATAACTTAATTTTCAGCTGTAAAGGCATTCTTTCAATTTTTGTTTTTTCCATATTTCAAATCTTTTATTCCCAATTATCATCTTATTCTGATTTTTAATCACTAATGTTATTTGTATAGGTGTTTAATCATTTTTCCCAAAATAAAATGATTGTCGTTCCTTTTAAATAATAACCTATGCTATCATTGAAAATATGCACAATGCTAACTACCTGCCACTGTATGATTTATTTTATAAATTGAACCTTTGTATTGTATGAAATCGAATAAACTGAAACGTATCATTCCCTTTCAATTGTGTAAATTTTCAGAGCGATAAATTAAACTATGAGTGCATCACAAAATTAAGTAAGGACTCATAAATCTTTAGATGTTATAAATTTAAAAAAAATAATTTTCTATTTCGTACCTTATCTTTCAATAGATAGTTTACTACTGTAAGACAATTTTTAAAATTGAATAAGCTTCACGACCTATTACTATAGAAACCCATTCCTAGAATACAGCTCCCCATTTTTCTTCCAGCTCTTGGAAACCGACAAGTTACTGAAGTAATGTCTTATCTTGTACCAGGAGCTGTACATTTCTTCTTAAAATGTCTCCTGAGGGACATTATACTTTTTTTCCTTTATGATCATATTTCTTTTTGCAATGTATTCCTTTGAAATGTATTTCTTCGAAACCTATCTCTTTTTACCCTTATGAGGTTTTTGGTGATTGTATTCATACATTAAAAGCTAAGTTTTTCATTTAGGAATTAAGTAGCTTTGCTTTTTGGTAGATCACTTCTTAACTTTTATGCAGCTAATTGTCTATTCAAAAATGTAATTATGTTCTATTATGGTATTTAGGGTTTGCTATACATCATTTATTTATTAAGATTATACATCATTACTCGTGTAGAACAACTATGATTTTATATTCAAATTAAAATGGAACTGCAAGACACAGATACAAATACAAACCTTTCAATCACTATTTTTAAAACCGGCAACGAACTAAACACTCCACGTTTCAAACGAGACCATTCACACCGAACTACGTATTCTGACTGTAACCAACAACATTCTCGTGACTTATAAACGGTTTCACGATAAATTACGTGGACATATCAATAAATTTGTACGACAGATGGTGACAAATGACAAGGGACCTTCTAGTTGGATCATACTTGAATGTTAGGAGGATGCACCACTGAGTGCGGTCTCTCTCATCCCAACCCATGCCATGCCTTTATATAGTACCTCATTTGCTGATTGTAGTAATTGCACAGGTGCAAATAAAAAAATTGTAAAGATAAAAAAAAAATGAATGACCATTCCATATCTATAACGTTCGCACTATTAAATGAGTTTTTTCGACTTATTTGTATTATATCCTGACCGCATTCCCCCACCATCTTCCCCTCATCTTCTTTATCTATAATTTTTTTCAATATTTTAAAATACATACATATGAGGCATACATAATGCCCTGATTTCTTATAATGTTTCTATAATGATAAAATATTTAAGAGATTTTTCTCGATGAATGTATTTGGGAATGACTGAATAATGGTACATATGGATTCGGTAAAATATTTTATCCATAAATGGAATTTCCAACCGGAAAAAAATTCAATCAACCGATCCTCATAATTAAAACAATTTTATATTACGGGATATCAAGATATTTTTTTCAGTTCAAACATTATTTTGTTCGATTTTCTGAGTGGTTCGCACCTTAATCGTCCAAAACAACGAAAAATTGTTTGTAGATCATGGTAATTCACTGGTTGACGATTAACATTAGGCTCCCTTACCAAAACAAAGTACATTCATCATACTTACGACCCTGAAACAGAGACATAGAGCGAATATATTGGTCGATGTACATGTCACAATCACACAAGAAGAGATCATAATACAAAACATATAAAAAGGCAATCCTTCCCAGCCGACCCGTCCCACTAAAATCACTTTTTAACGATTGTCCTAACACTTTAGAAACAATTCCTTAAAACGAGAAAAGAAGACTTAAGACAGTTAATCAAGTAATTTTTAAAAAGTGCCTAAAATTAGAAACGGCATGAGCTGATCTTGACAAAATGCTCATGGCTACCATTACAACACCGAAGTTAACCATTGCTAAATTTTTAGGTGAAAAATTGAATGTTGACCTTCCCGTTTTTAATTTATACAATTCACTATTTGTTTAATAATTCAGCTGAAATAAGCTCATAATTTCTATCATAGAGTAAAAAATAATGAAAATTGATGATTAAAGAGATATTCCATTAAAATAACAAAGATTTCCCTCAACCAAATATTATTTTCTAATCTTGAAATAATAAAATCGTCAACATATGCTAAAAACCTAAGAAGTTTTTTCTAACAGGTTGGAGTTTCACCCATATTTTTTTAATAATTTACAATCTCGAATGTGATTTGTTGATACAATCTATGTCATATTTACAATTTTTATACTTTTTTGCCATTTTAACGGGTTCAGCTGAATAATCTCAAAAGTCGTGCAAACTTGAGGCCTAACTCGAAAGCTAGCAAATTTCAAAATTTCAAAATAGTTTACCTAAGAAACGAGATCGGCGGATCCAATTTATTTGGCTCACGTCCTCAACTTCTTACCTGAGGGAGTTTATCAGTTCCCGGACACGGTGAGGGGTGGGGGATGTTATTGCAGATTTATGCTGTTCGGAGGAGCACCTGTAAGCGGGCGGAGGAAGGACCAACTTGAAATAGATGTCTTAAGTTGGACCGGTTCACGGCAGGGGTCGCAATCACATTCCGATCATTGAGGCACCCGCAACGCTTTCTCCGTCTTGGTTTAAGGCGTATTTAATAATATAAATATTATGATATGTAGTATATAATATGTCCAATATATAAATGATACGGGCAATTTGAAATATGTGAAAAATATCATGTTATATAATGGCAGATAATATAATCCTGGACTCCCTGAGAATCATCCACCATCACATGCATGGTTACATAAGAGGATGGTGATGTTTTAAGAGAGGTTTTCCATATATGGCACAGTTTAATTATACATTATTTTTATGTATCTTTATAATTTTATATTTGTTAATTTTTTAATATTTATATTTATATCTATTATGTATATATCTATTACTTTTTATATTTGTTATTTTTATATTTATTAACCTTAATATATATTAAATACATGTAAATCTGACATACATATTCATCAATTCCCCTCAAAAACTCATCCCATCCATAAGGGGCTGAATACCGTCACCCCGCTCAGCCTGTCCAAAATGTCTTCAAATCTGGGGATCGGATACTTTTCGTCCATGGCATTCTCATTCAGCTTCCTGTACTTCTACCCACTCTGTACTTTTCATTAGTTTTACTTGGTGAGCTCTTTTTTTTAACCTTCCACAATGGACTATTATATGGGAATGTACTATCAATAGATATTCCCTGGTGTTTAAAATTTTTGAGCTCTTCCCGGATGTGGTGACGTAGCGCCGGTCTTTTAGTACGAACACATGGACTGTCTTCCCGGTTGCCCCCAGCATATCTCCTTTAAAAACAATATTTTCATATTCTCTCCTAAGTCTCTGTATTCAGTCCTTGAATGCGATGCCCGTGCGTCCTCAGTTTTTCTTTGTCGATGGCATTTGTACATTTTACCCCCCAACCTAATTTTACATTTTCCCTTGATATTATCAACCCAAGCACTCACCTTCCCTAGCAGGTCACTTGTACTTTCATTCGGGCCTCTACCTCTCTACGCAGGTATACATGCAGATATACTCGCAGGTGGTCACTGTGGAGCCTTTCAATACCTCCTCGGCACGTTGGATGTCCTGGGGTGTTAAGGTCTTACACCACCTCCAAGATTTTTATCTCTTCCCTGATGCTTGCGTTGTCAAATTCTCTTCCACAGTTTGACGAGATTCTATTCAGTACCCCGTATAACTGGAACCACGAAAAACTGCCGTGCTCCCCTCTCACATGATGGTTCTCCAACGTGCGGTCGCCCCTCTGAGGGCACACTCCTCTCGTGCGCGGGCAATGCGCAGGCAATATAAGCCCAACCATGACATTTTCGGGCTTCCTGACGATCATTGTTTGTGGGTTTCAATTGGCTCGCTCTATTTTTCTGGTTATTTGTTCTCTCACTCCTACCATCTCTGTACTCTGTCCTTCTCCAAGGGTTAGACATGATTCTCGGCCTTTGATATTCTATCTGGGTCCACCCCGCCTCTTCTACTTCCATTCTGGCCTCCACCTTCCTAGCGCTTGTCTCTATAAGCAGATTTCACAGACGAGAAGTCTCTAGGAATTCCCCAGTTCTTTTGCCAACTGAATCTTCAACCATGGATAAGAATTGAATCCGATCCTAGGTATAAATATGCTGTGTATTTATTTAGTGTATGTATTTAGTACATATAAATAGCAACCCAATAGAGTTTGGCAAAACATTTTGGAATTAAGTTTTGGTCTCTTGAAATTTTCGCCTTCCGGGGTGGTATGTGAAAGTTTTGTGATGTGCGCACAGGAAAATTTTTTTTATTCCTAATCTCAACTTAAATGTGTGAAGTAAAAAGAAATGAAAAACTAAAATTTTATTTTTTTATTATTATTGATCATCCTACCATGCCAATGAGTAGAGGTAGATATAACAATCTTCCTCAACCCATTGGCACGGTCTACCTGTATAGGACTTGAACTAAGAACTAAAACTTGGTACTAAGCTGAACTTAGGCGCTGCTGCAAGAGCCAACTGGTCTTGAGAGAATCATCAAAGTAGTTGCTCGACAGCCCCAGGACATCCCGCTCCTGATGGACCCGCTTCCTACTCCTTCTCCCGACCTCCCGATTAGCCGGGCGTACATCCTATCTATCCCAAAGACACTCTCTTTGTCAAGTTTATCATCAATATTTGTATTTTATTATAGAAGATATGAGTTATTATATATTAAGTACTTAAGCCCTAGCCCTCTTTTTCAAATTGGAATTAAAGTTTCGTCATTTTTTTTTCATAATATTTGTAACCAGAAAGTACAACAATGAATAAAAATGAAATAAATTCATCTTGCATTAGATAAATATTTATTCACAGAATACTTTATTCTAGGATAACAGTACCCAAGAACGACCGTATTTTTCATTTATTAACATTTATTTGGTTAAATATTTACTAAAGTAAACTGATTAATTATATAGTAGTATAAAATGGTTATTATTGAAAATAAAATGTGCTGGAAGATTGACGAATAGAGAGAGGTAGATAATTTCACGAATAGCGAAGGATTTGCTGAAGAAGAGGGTTCTATGAAAGGATATCCAAAAATGAGTAGATTGAAATTTAGTATTTAATGAATTAATAGATGAAAGTACAGTGAGGATATCAAGGGAATGAACAAGAGGAAAATTTTTCGGTCCTAGACAATGATAAAAGCTACCAAGGTGAAAATCGTCGTTGGGAATTAGCAACAAGAGGGCCGTTTGTAGACGATGGAACTGAGGTGTCAACTTAGCAACCTCGTAACTGAAGTAGCACCTGTTCGAATCACGTTTGGCGAGGTTGCCTTTTATTTTATACGAAATAGAAACTTGATCCTCTCACTATGTTAGAATAAGTTGATTCCCTGTGAATATATCGATGGCTTACTTCACAATGGTGTAGTAAAGTACATTTTTACAAACTATGGAAAAATACATTTAAAGTTTCTCTCAAAAAATTACAACTTTTCAATTAGCTTTTTGACTGAAAAAAATGTAGGTATAAAATCTAATTCTGTTCAGTCAAAAAACCTAATTATAGAACCTTTAATTGCATTTTAGTGGAAATGTACTTAGTACCACTGTGCCATCAGTATTATCCTCTTGTTCGCCAAAATTACTGAAAATATCAGAATAGAGTATGAAGTTTATAAATATGAAGCTGTAACAATTCCAGTACGAGCCAGGCTCGACTGTGCCCCAACTTCAAATAATTTATATGATAATAGACTGGATGGGACTTGTAATTTATCAAAACAACCAACGGTCCCTTACTTTTTATATGTTCGTTCGTTTTCTTTTTTTTTTAATTAAATTTATTTCATTCAACTAATTAATGATATGATAATTAATGCGACAGATATAGTTTAAAAAAATCTTAATTCCATTTTTTTTTTATTCTATGACCAACTAGGCCTTACCATCATCAAGACACATCCTTTCAGGATTCGGAATGGCCCCCCGGTCTTTTCTTCGTAAAACTATCCCTGAACTCCTCCTAAATGGAACCGCCTCGCCCTGCACGAGGATTGGAGGAAGCGTTTAAAATTCTTCTATTTGCCGGATAAAGGAGATTAAAGTAGCCGACGACCCTCCCCCGAAAGCCCTTAGAATATTAGAAGTGGCCGCCCGGGTCTGGGAGGTGCAAGGGGAGAGGGGGAAGCACAAACAGCTACATCCAAATCTCATTTTCACAGAATTGAATGGGCGACTACAATGGAACTTGCCAACTTCCGGACCATCCCTCTTTGTTGTAATAATAAACCCTAAGAAATTAAATTTAAACTTAGTTTCAAAAGGATTGGCGCCCTTCCTCAGCGCCATCTATTGAAGACGACTTAATTAAGACGTACCTTTTCCTTCACATAGGCCAACTTATAATTTCTTCAATCCGTTTTAAAGTTTCAACGGGCGGGTTTCCGCGACTTTAACCTCTAGAGTCTATTGTTTCACGATGAAATAATTTATCGAACATTTTCGAAAATAGGAGAGAACGAAATTGGTAATTCTGAGCAATTCTACCGGAACCGAAGAAATTTCTAAGAACTAGAAACCTAATCTTCAAGGCTGCATTGTTAGCGATAAAGCGCTTCTCAAATCGATGGATTGGAGTTTCTAGAATAACTTTACAATTTGAAGGCAATAAACTTTTGAAACTTATAATTAGCTTTAGACAATCTCGATATGACTATAACATAAAAATATCGAGAAAATTTAAATAACTGTCACCTCCGGGATTAAAGAACATGACAGTTAAGCGAACAGACAGATAGCAGAAATAAAATTAGAAAAATGACTTAACCTCTATATATAAAACAATAAAAATTAGGTATCATAAATTAAAAATGTTTGCAATATAAATCAAAAAATCTGACGTGGTGTGCGCATAAATAACTTTCACTTTCGTCACATACGTTCCCGAATTTTGTGTAGATAGTGGGCTCGTATTGAAGCGATAGATATTTAATAAAAAAAGAAAAAGGATTATAATAAATACGTCATTCTACATGCTATCATTCAATAGTAATGTTCATATTAATCATAAAATAAATTCTATCTTACACTAGAGTTATCTATTAAAAAATAATAAATTAAATAGTAAATATCAAGTATAAGTTACTGTACTCATTCCTTTTAGAGCAGTGTTACTATGAAGTGAAACAAAATAAGACAATCTTTACATGTTTCAATAAACAACAATTTAATAATTACGCTAAACCGGAAGAAGTATAAATGTACAGTAAGTGGAAAATTATTTTTACATTCCAGTAGAAAAGATAAAAACTCATTACGCCATTAACTTCCCCACTAATAAAACGAAGTCCAAATTGCTGGGGTCACAAAGGAAATGGTAGGGTGTATGAAACCTCCAACGGGTTCAAAAATTCGGTATGGCATCTTAAAATAATCAGAATATCAGGAAATTTTTACACTAAATTTGTATGAGTTTTTTATTACCACTTTCTCTGTTCTTTTTCAATAGTCTATAAAGGCAAGCCAGTCATGTGTTTCATGTATTCCAATTCTACGAAACAAATTTAAATGTTGATAAAACATACACAATTTAGCAAACATTTGGGCAGTAAAAAGTCAACTATTGTAAAAAATTAAGGAGGAACCTACTAATAATTACGGGTGTTCAACGATAAGAAGTTGAACTAATGAGGATTTAGGATCCACAGGTCCCAATTTACATTGTATAAATTAAAATGAAATAATCATATTAAAAGATAATAGACATGCATAAAAGAAATGGCTGTTTATATAAATATATCATTCTAAAAAAGAAGTTAAGTGAATTGTCAATCTCTTAGACGCCACCTACTCGAATAACGGTTTTTATGAAATTGGCTTAATAATACACATACAAAAGGCAGTCTTCCAGGGCAAGTGACACCAGAGGGTGGAGTCTACTCCTTTCTTAGGCGTGGCATCCGTTACGATATATTTGATAGTTGAGTGTTACTATTCCACCCCTAATGACAGAAATAGACAGGCAGGGGGGTTAAAAAAAATGTGAGAGTTACTCCAAGTACGCTCATATTTTGTTGTTAATATTGGTTTTTTAATTAGTATTAATTCTCAGACATTTTTTTTATGTAAACATTAAATATTCGAAAAAAATAATTTTGACTGTTTTTTGATAAACAGCGTTCTCTATTATATAAGAAAAAAAATATTTATTTGTAACAAACTTTTTACATTTTAATATTTTCCTTAAAATTACTTAATTTTTTATTAACTGTTCCTAGAAAACATTAATTGAAAAATTGTCCGAGTTAATTCAATTTTATACTCACTCCTAACTTTTTAGAAAAATAAAAATATTTTGGGAACTTTGATATTCACATTTGAATGAGTCAGAGTACAATAGAGTAAGAAGGACGAATTTCTCGAGAACAACTATATAGACTTTCATTATAGATATACCAAATAATTAAAAATAACATTTACTACAACATCTATTGTCCTCACATTTACGATTAAATGAATGGTTTTACAGAAAAATGTGCAGAAAATGTTTGAAATCCATATTAACTTAAACACAAAGTTGTCTTCAAGGGGCGTGGCCTAATCTCCACCCCTTAGCATCATTTTTGTCTGAAGGAGAGCAGCGTTATGACACCGTTATGTTATGATATGGTATACCCGCACAAGCTATGTAGTTGCAGTAAGAATATATTGTATTATCCTAGCATTGCTCGGTTTCCTCTTGTTTAGTTTTAAAAGCTTAAGTATCATAGCACTATCTGCATTTCCAAGTCTTGCTGCGGCATGGAGTCCCCCACACCTTTGTATATAAGTAACACATGTACAGTTTAAATAGATTTACTTCAGTTTAAATAGCATAAATGGCAGAATTACATATATAGAGATTCGATAAATAAATAAATAACTTCAACCCATTGAACATTGCTTCAGATATGATATATACAAACTTTATTTTATCTTTTAGGCGGTTTTTCAATCCTACACCTCAGACAAAACAATAACCGACAGCTCAAGAACAAGGAGATACTTAATCCGTTGATAAAAGTGTTGGTAACAAATGGAAGAAAGATATTAAGAAGAAGACAGAGATACTATACTTCTCGCCGGAGACTTAACATTCAAGCCTATTCAGCACTATTCAACCAAGGGGTCTTTTGATATTTCAGCTCCACCTGGGACAATGGGGCCTATTATTTCCGTCTCTTTAGCTTATGAAACTCATTTGTTGGGGGCTCAGCGCTAAGCGGTTCACTTATTTCGATTCTTTAAGGTGGGTCTTCTCTTTCTGATTAACCTTTTCCTTCCAAAATTTCACTCCATAGGATGGATTTCATTCTGTATTATTATGATTTGTCGAAATTCAATATAAATACTAGGACAAATCTAATAAATTGTTAATTTTATTTTTGCTTTGAATAAATGTGTTTTGGAAAGAAGTTCTATCTCCTCTTACTGTAATAAAGGGATCACTGTGATTTTTTTTTAATATAATTTGAGTATGACTAATACAACTATTACTAAGCCGATGATGGCGTTCACTCTCTATTTGAATATCTCAAAAAATTGAATTAGTCTATTTAATATTTTCCAAAGTTGGGCGGGGGGGGAGGGGTCGAACTACAATTTATTAAATTATACTTCAAGTTTGTTAAATATCTCATTTCCTATAAATTTCAAAGCCATTGTAAGCAAGAGATGAAATTTGGGTGCTGTGCGTAAATTATTTCTTTTATTTCTTTCCCCCCCCCCCATGCCGCTGGCTCATGGTTCTTCCGCCATAAGAGTTCGTTTGTTCTCGTCGTTACTGTAATCTTTTCTTATGACCTCTAAGCGATATAAGTGGCTAGTTGTCATATTTGTCTTAAAGCAAAACGAGCAGCGAGGATCATCTCTTTCTCCGAATCTATGAAGATGCACCCAATGGCCGGTGACAGCCCTGAAACCATTAAGTGGCAAAGAAGATCAGATGGTATCCTTCGCTTGGACTGTTGAGAGCTTCTTGCTGTTTCCGTTCTCCAAACTCTTGATAGATTTGCTATAGCTTAACTCTCAGGGACACGTATATGCGTCTTTTAGCTTCAACAAAACTAGTTGGTGCATGAGGCATGGGTCACGGCACGTTCGTTTCCCCAGATCCCTACATGTGAAGGGATCCCATGCAGAACCACTGTTGTTTCCTTGTTAAGAAGCCACTCCAGGAATCTTCTCTCTAAAACTTCATTTGAGTTTGTCAGCTCGTTGTTCGAAATGGTTACAATTTTATTGCTAATATCTGTAGTTGTTTTTTCTTATCTTCTTCTGTTGTAGAGAAGTCTCTTGAACATTTTGTTTATACCATTCTATCTTGAAATTGTAAACGCTTAAGCGTCGATTGAACATTGACAACAATGAACATAAGTGCACAATAAAGCTGCGCGGGCCTCAGTATTTATATTATAAATCATATTTTTCAGATGAAAAGAAAAAAACCTTGAGCTTGATCAGCGGTAAGAACAATGCTAAAAGGATTTTTATTATCCTAATTGTTTTTTAACTACGCACCCCTCGTGGAGTCCCAGGAGCCAATGGACAGCAATAAGTCGGGTCCCTCTGTCGCAAATGCGGCAGAGTCTCAATACATCATCACCTGCATGAGAATTAGCTCTGGACTATTTATTGTTTTATTTATTTATTTTAGTAGGTGGACATGTCGATTTGTGTGTTTTAACTTATTTATTCATTAAATTATTTTATTATTATTATTTTATTTTAACATATTTATCCAGTCAAGTATTTCTTTTAACAAACTTTTTATTATATTTTCCTTTAAATCTATGTATTAGTTTTGTTTTGGCAAAATGTATTTATTTGTTCGTTTTACTGTAAACTGATCTACTGCTGTAGTATTTCTCTGGTTTAATATCACATCGCTGTCTAATAGTGAATTTCTTTAGCGGGTCACTGGAGAGAATCTGAGAGGGTGAATTCAGGAGAATGAATCTGTCGATCAAATGAAATAAAAATTGTGAAATGGAAGGGACAAGAAACGGAAAGAAAAAAAGGAATAAATTGAAGTATTTGTATTTAGTGTGTAGACTGGAATTGATTGTATAAGAAAACTGGAAAAAAAAAAGTTTTCTTTCTTTTTTATTATATCATGTAAAAATTTGTAATTTATATATGTCCGATTGATTAGTATGCTGTGTAATGTAGCAATCCGATGTATTTGGGCAGCATGAATGAATAAAGCATTTTTCTCTCTCTCTCTCTCTCTTCTCAAGTTTAAGGGACACACACACATGTAAAGACTAAACCATACTACTTACTTAAAGTTATTCCCACCGTTCCTCCTTACTACAATCACGATAACTAGTTATAGCTTTGTAAGAATATATTTATATTAATATAAATTAACAGTTATAATTATATTTATACAAATAGCAGTTATGAGGGGTTTATTTACATAAATTAACAGTCCATTTAATATTAATTAATGTTAAATGTGTAATAATCGAAAAATGTTAGCAACATCTGGAATGGAAATGTTTGCAACGCTTTAATAAGGGAGAATTTTCCGATTATAATGCTTCATTATTATTTCAGGTGGACTTTATATAGCATTAAATTCATTATTAATTTACTTTAGCAACTGAATCTCTCAACATTATGGTTCGAAACATCCAGGAAATAATTAAAACGACAAAATGGAATATATGTTCAATTCAGCCTTACCGATCTCCAGCAATCATGTCCTAGTGAAGAGTTTTATTTAAATTTTTTTTTTTTACTTTTTTTCGAAAGGATTTATATTTCATTTTCATCCTAGCCGAGACGAGGAAATTAATTTGCATAATGAAAGGTGAAGAAAGTGAACTTTTTGACCAAGCCCCAATTAAAGTCGGCCCAAGAAGTGGTCCCCTCCCCCAAAGTTTCTCTTTATTTATACATTTTTGAGAAGGCTAAAAAGAACATTCTGTTAAAAAGTATTGCCAAAGTATTCAAGTTACTTATTTACTGCAAGACTCCTCCGGATTTCTTTCCTTTTTATATACACCTGTAGCTTGTTTGTAATTCATTACAATTTATGGTAGGATTTTTGTGAGAGTACTTAAAGGAAAGAAAAAAATATATATCTCTTCAGAGATTTACCGTGACAGCAGTGAATAAAGAAAAAAACATGGCTTATTGTTTTTTGTTCTATATAGTTTAGCTTTTTGAAATATTATATAAAAAAAAAAATAATTGAAGTCGAATCATAGGAAGGGAAAAACCTCACATTTTATAGTTTCCCTCAATCAAAACATTTTTTCTTCTACTTATATTTAGTCCAAACACATAGCACATTAAACCTGGATAGTTGAAGAGTAGTTCTTAAAATTATGCATTTGTTTTAATTATTATTATCGTTTTTAATGTTGCTGATTACTAATTTCAACTCTGTGACCTCAATTTTTACCCTTGAGACTTTCTAACCTGATTCTTATTCCGTCTCATAATTTCATACTCGTATATAAAAAATATTTATATTCGAAATTGCTTTTAATTCACTCTTCTTCAGTTTAGTACAGAATCCTTAATATAAGTTATTCCAATAATACGTGGTTTTTAACTGATACAAAACAGGAAAGAAGAAAAAAAAACATCATTATAATTATTATTATGTATCCATTTTATTCAATTTTTCTTTGATCTTTTGAATATGGCCCTTATTTTATCAAATAAATTTGTTTACTTTTTAAATTTTAAATCAAACTCACTTTGAAGTAATTAAATAAATTAATATATTTATAATCAGATATATTAAAACAAAC
>NW_027105918.1:352515-368665 GCF_000696795.3 Halyomorpha halys
CCATGTGCTCATCATTAGTGATCATAAGGATACAAAAGATATAAGCTTAACTATGGCATGTTCTGGTATAATGCCAAACCTACTAATAAAAATTTCAAATTAAAATCATATATCATTAAAAAACAAGTTTTAATGCTTTTAAATAATTTAAATACAATATAATAATTTTTAATGATAATAATATAACACAAAATCAACAATCATTTCAATTAATAATCACCTATAAACATTATTATACAAAATTAAATTACACATAAGTGAGTTCATTGGATAAGCATAGTAGTTTCAATGTCAGTGAGGTCTGCATTAGATCCTTATGCTCTATAAAAATCTTTAGGTCATCTGTATTGTAATAACTTAATTTTATTAAGTTTTTCGGTTGTGAATATAAATTACAGTGAATAAGACCTTATTGAACAAACCTTTCATGCCTGAAGTGTATTCACTACCAATTTTTTGAAGTTATTATTCATAGAAACGAAATCATTTCTGAAACGGTCACACCACGAGAATATTACCATAATAATGAGTAAATATGATAATACAAAATAAAATAACTCGTGTCTAGCTCTACATCACTGATTTCTGACCATCTCAGATGAAATATCATACGACTGATTGGGGAAAAAAAGGTAGAATAAATCCAAATTTACGATGGGCCTAAACATAAAATGTAGGTTAAACAGAAAATTTTAATAATTCTAGAACATAAATAAATGACCTAGTGCTGTGCGTGCATCACACAACTTTCACTTATTATCCTACTTACTTCTCCAAGGTTTGTGTAGATCTGTAAGCTCATGTAAAGCTATTGCAATTTTTGTGATTTAAAAAAAATATATATATCTAAATATGAGAAAAGATGAAAATTATAAAAAAAAAAAAAATTTTCTGTTACTATAAAAGTTCATATTTTAGGGATTCCCGAGACAAGAATAACCAAAATAAATGTTCCTGCCAAGAATTCAACAGTTTAACCAAAGATGACGAAGCAGTCTTTCGCTATCACATAAGATGGTGTGATTAGGGGGCACAGTTGTGGAAAACTCTCTTTAAGCAAAGAATCTTCTGTAATTCTCATGAATTCCCATGCTACTCAGGGTGCTGAATTCAATGGAAAGTTTTGTTGTTGTTTGTTAGTTTTGAAAGGGCGTTTAACAGCCTGGTGGTAAGGCATAGTTGTTTTAGTCATAGCTTTGGTATGGTGTACTGATCCGCACCAATTATAATTAAATTTGTAGCAATTATAATTTGTTTAATAATCGTTACGATATTGGAAGGGATGGTGAAAAGCAGATAACTGACTGTTCTAATTTTAAAAATAAGGCAAGTTAAATAGATAATTATAATAGTTAAAGGCTGGTTATTAAGTTAGTCTGATGGATGAATTTAATGACTTTTACAATTACAGATTCCTCGTTTCTCAACGCCATTGAGACATTTGATGGTAACCCTAACTGGTTCAGAGTTGATGTGTAGTGACGACATTCTTCAAAAATGTGTTTGACGGTCTGGTCAATGGAAAGTTTTGCTTCCTTTATTTTGATATTTTAATGAGTAAAAATATTAATCTTAATTTTTCCGTCATAAAAATTATTTTTCCCATAAATAAAATGTTGTTTGAATCATAGTAGTTAAATTGATTATTGTTCTCAAAAACGATTTTTCCCAGTATTAAATTGGAAGTGGCCGCAGTAATTTAGAAAAAAATAATTCAAGAAATAAACCTACTTTGTACACTAACTTCCGTTGGTACTAACTTGCCCTAAATATTTTTTGTTGGATAGTTTAAAATGAAATAACAACTGTCAGTAAAAAATTTTCCCCAATGCCGAAAGATTAGGTCTACGGCTCAGGAATACTGTGATGGGAGAACCAATAACGGTCAGTTCGATTATAAGTATTTGAGTGTAAGAAACCACACTCATCAAAATGATTAGACACGTTTCATTTTGGAGAATTTTTCACCACTGCACGGTGCAGGCGTACACTGGGGCCGAATGGCCAAAAATCGGGAAAAAATTCAATATCTCCAGAACGAATCAACACAGAAACTTAGGAGCCGGTCTTATTCGACTCAGAACAAAAAAATACACCAAATTCAACTGTTTTATTGACATTTTAAAAAACATTAAAGAACTAATGAGGAAAGGAAAGCCTATTGGAAGATAAAAATTTCTGAAATTTTCGGAATAGGTTGTACTCATCGAAACAACGAGCATTTTGAGGCATAAATTAATGGGAATACCCTTGAAGGGGGAAAAATCATGCTGTTCCTAGATCTTATAGCTTATATAGTATGAGAATCGCAAACTAGATAATCGAAAACGGCGCTTTCGAAAATCGAATTTTTCCCGCTCTGCCACTTCTGTGCGGCGGTTACGTTGGAATCGGATATATCTATCTACTTTTAACTCCATACTGTTTTTTTAAATAAATGCATATTTATAGATTGAGGAAAAAGGTGTTTTCAAATCAGTCGATCTCAAAGCATTTATTTCCGTCAAAAATTTGAATTCCACGATCGCTAATGACAATTACATGTATATACACATTACTACATATAGGTAAGTGAAAATAAAAGGAATATTTTTCTTTTTGCTACAAAGCAATCAAATTAGCCCGAATATTAAGGCAAATAACATTTGAAAAAGTATTGCGTCAAATCATCGTTTTCCTCAAATATTCCAAACGAATTTATCAGAAGAGTAAACAGTTTAATTTACATGGTTTTTTTTAAGCGGAAAAATCAGCGTTTTATTCGAATGTCGAATGGATGTTAAATCACTCGAAACGTAAACAGTTTAACTCACCAATTTATTTTGTATTGTTCCCATCAATACTGGTTACTCAATTCATGATCCCATTTCGTTAGCTAAGAAACTTAGTGAGTGACATAGTTTGAATGTCGTGACTATCCCCTTGTGTTCTCATCAACTTTATTTAAAGCTTCAAGCTATTATATGGCCTATCTGGACATACGGAGTTGATCTTTGAAGCTCCACCAAACCATCAAATTCCTCCCGAATCCAATCCTTACAGTCCAAAATTCTTCGTGAAATTCTTAATGCTCCTTACTTTGTCACAAATCAAGTCATGACCTCAATGACCCATATGTTGCCGATTTGGCCAAAACCAGATACCATTCCTTCCATGGAAAATTTCACAACCACCCAAATTCACTTGTTTCTAACCTTATTTTTTGTCTTTTAGTGTGTAGTTTTTTTTATATTTCTTTTATATTATATCTATTTGTTTATTTATACTTTTCACCGTATACCTTATGTTTTTTATTATTGTTCATTTTTATATACATTTTCAGATATTCTAAGTCATATTTAGCCACACTTTAGTTTACTTTTATTCTATGTTATCTATACTCATACATTATTACATTATTCGAGTCATTTATATATATTTTTAGCTCTGATGAAACCCTGCAATGCGGGGCGAAACATTGGCTCATAATAAATAGTTTAATTACTATTTGATTCCCTTCATTTTGTAAAGAATATTTTACTAAAAAATGTAACTAAAAAGTTTAGAATAGCCTCATGCGACAGGAAGTTACAAAAAGGAATTTGTCAATACTCGCATGTTAGTTTGAAAAGGAAATAGATAAAATAAAAAGTAAATTGAAAAATATATTTTATTCATCATTGAAAAAAAAAAAGAAATCAAGCGAATAGATAACATAAATATTAAATTGAAAAATATATTTTATTCAACTTGAAAAAAAAGTTTTTTCCATTACATTGTACGTCGCGGACCATCAATCACAAGAATCAATCGAAGCTAGGTATCGATACAGCCTTGTTGACTTAAAAACCCAGACAGCGAGATCAGATCCAGATTCGGCCGACCGGCATTACAATTGGCCCCAATTCAATTTAGGGGATGAGCGAGGGGGGCCCCTAGGGGCTGGGTGGAGGGTAAATAACGCCCGTTCAGTAATGAGTCATTCCCCTTCAGGCTCGTCCTTTTATTCAGTCCTCTCAGGGGGCGTGTCTCTCTCTCATTAACAGCCAATTTTACCGATTCGCCTAAATCACCCTCATCGAAGCTCGGCTCCAATAAATATCCCCCGAGGCTGGAGAAATTACGAGTCTATTGAGGTGGTTATTGGAAATATTTATTCCACCCGTCTGGAATCTTCTCAAGAAATTTTACGAAGCAGCAGATATATATCAGTTATAAATATGTAATAAACACATAAATGAGAGACCCAGAGTGTTCTTCGATATAGCATTAACGAATACAAGCAATATTCAAAGATCTCAAGGTTATGAATTGTGAAAACTCAAGCCTCGCTAATTCATATGAATAACTTGAAAAAAAAAGACCTATAAAATGTTTAATTCTGACTTGACATTGGATTTTAATAATTAAACAAAGTCGGATGCTTCCATATGTCACCCCGGAATTAAAAATTATTTACAACAAAAATGTATGGAATCAACTCTTGTTTAATTTATCAGCAGTCTTATTATTATTTATGGGTCAGCAGTTCCCCACTCGCAAAGGTTTGAGGAACAGGAAGCTAGAAATTGAATCATGCATCTATGTGACTTACACCACTCCTGAATTTGGACGAAGGGGGCCTGTCTACTTGCAAAATATTTGAAAAGTATATTACTTAAAAATGCTTTCTGAGGCTCTTTGATTGTCCATTGATCTGTTAAAATAGATCACAAACAATAAAAAAAATTGAGAAATGATACACAATAAAACAGTTTCAACAATAATTTCTCACAAATTATGTGATGCTGGGCCCATGGTTCTTTCGGCCCACCTCTAGGTCCGCGGACCACCGGTTGGGAATCATTGGTATAGATACCCGTAAAAACATACATGATTTTCATTTAATGGGGGGGAAAAACGGAAAATATACTTTTTTTGATTATTTTTTTTTCATTTTGATGTATTTCCGGTAAATTCCGTGGACACAAATGTAAAATGCGTAATCTGGGCGGTCTGTGGCCGAGGAAGTTTAAGGCGTCTACTTTAACAACCTCATCGCTACACTGACCCTGGTTGGTATCTACCCTGGAATGAGAACTTGACCTTCCACCTTCCCAACTATTGGTAGAATAGGGTATTACCCGGTAAATAAAACATCCCCCCCCCCCCGTATGTCAGAAATGACAAGGCAGAGGGTAAAAAAAAAAATCCTAATCAGTACTCAACAAAAAAATATAAATGAGCAAATTATTTAAACTTCCATCCCTTCCATCTTCCCAGTTGGCTGGACTAAACAGTAGCAAAAATAAATAAAATAAAATTTTATTTATTTCGAATAAATGAGATAAAATCAATATTCTAAAATAATATGTCTACGATGAGTTAAGGAAAATAACAATAAAAAATATTATAAAATAAAGCAAGGTTTTAAAGAAGCTTAATTACCATTAATATTCATTAATACCATTAATAGTGAATTGCAAGTGAAGTGCTACTGGCTTCACTAATATTCAGTGAAATCATCTTATCATCTTAATTAAAATCTATCTTAAAAAGTTCATGAAACCTGCGAGAAGTTTGTCGAATAACTAAAGAAAAAGTTTAGCACCTGTTATAGACCGTGAAAATAGAAAAGAAGAGACTGGGCTGTCACGAACTAGGAAAAGAAGGGGACACGTGTAGATTTCATGTCCGTTCTAAACAAAAAAAAGAAATGTCTATTCCAACTAAAATTCTTTCCGAATATTGACTCCATTCCACTTGAACAATTTTTTCCTGGAATAAGATTTATTTTACACAGGGTGAAAACAATTATTTTCTTTAAATACAGTTAGCAACAAAATATTAATTTTAAAAAATATTTAGGTATTTTCTCACCTTTTCACTTAGGAACTCCTAATTAATTTACATCGAATATTTTTAATATAAGTCAGGTTCACAATAGCAAGCAGGCTGTCAGTTAGATTAAAGCTGTTCAGCGAGTCTCCAACATTTCTTCAGTAATTTAACAGAATCGGTGTCGTTTAGGAAAATGATAAATGTTTCTGATTTTATCTCAAGTAACAGTAGCTCTGTCTGCTAGCATATAACACAATACCCTACGGGAAGAAAAAGGCAGTTATTTTACCCCAATTCTTAACAACTTCAATGAAAACTATGTATAATTACTAGCCAAAATTTAGGAGACTGCCAAGTATAGGTAAGAGGAATAAAAATGGCGGCTGTTTCAAAACGTTAAAAAAAAAATTCATTCAGAGCTCTATATCCTTAATTAAAACTACTTACACTAGAAAATCTAATAGAACATTATAAGAACATTACAAGTAGAGTACATCTGCTAAAATATGAGCCCTAATAGCCATAAAACCATTCGACGTACAAATGTCTATCAGCACTCAAATTAAATCTTGTGTAATGCACTATAAAGTAGTTTATGACATTTATTTTCGAAGAAGCAGTAGTTTTCATGATATTGGCTAAAAAAAATTGATTTATAAATTGTTCGGACAAAATTTCATATTCATATCCGAATATCATATAAACTATAACTCATACGAAGATACGTGTCTTAAACTACTTTATAGTAATTTTAATTACACTTAATTTGAGTGCTGAAAGTTATCTATACATCTCATGGTTTTTGAGGTATTTTTTCATAAATTATTTTTTGTCTGAACAACTATAAATCAACATTTTGTCCAATACCATGAAAACTACTTCCCCTACGAAGATAAACGTCATAAACTACTGTATATTACATTAAACTAGCTTTAATGTATTAGTAGTTTTAAAGATATAGATATCCAAGTGAAATGTTTTTTTTTTTGCCGTTTTGAAACAGCCATTTTTTATTCCCTTACCTATTCTTGGTGGAACCCATCAATTTTGACTAGTAATTATACATATTTTTCATTGAAGCAATAAAAAATTGGGGTGAAATAACTGTCTTTTTTGCATCTCGGCTCTTTCTAACATGACTACTATATGTTATTTTAAACTAGGGTAAATGTAACCCGGTAGGAACTGTGTCCAAGTTACATGTTACTAAATTTTTACATTATAATATTGTTAAGTATCACCATTAGGAGTTATTTCAAATTCGAAACATCTCGCAAAATAAAATCCACATTAAAACTTACCTTCTCAGTCCTAGTTTTCGAAAACTCAATTTTTACTCATATAAATCCATTTAGTATGAAGCGATTCAATTAGATTTATACTTCATTGCTAAAGGCAAATTTCAAATATATAAATATATCCATGAACACTTCTAGGTGATAATCTGGAAAACCTGTTGTCTAGATAGATTTTATCGTAATCGATATTGAACAAAACTCTTACGGTAATCTGTATTTATATAATAATCAATAATATCCTCCAAAATCGCTTTCAAAGAAAAAAATTAAGCGACATAGAGAAAAAAAAAACAGAGTCAACATAAAACAAGTCAGATGAGTTGGGAGACGGCAGAAGGTGAAAGTAAACATTTGCAGAGCTTGTGTACAGTTTAAGTATTACGAGTGAAAACAAACTCCTTCGATATTAACACAAACCTTAACCTTTACTTATATCTACTTCAGAGAAATTGATTTTTTAATCGTTTCCGACATCTTGGATTATTATGATCTAATTCATCGTGACTAATCTATCAACACGTTTAGCGTGTTTTAAAGATAATCAGTGGGTAAATGGCCCTAGTGGTCGAAACACTTAAATAAATAAAAAAAAAAAAAGGTATGATCAGTGAGTTCAATACTCACGAATCAAAAATCAAAACGCCTGGATACGTAAAACGGGTCTTTCGTTCCAAGCTGCAGCACGCATGACCTCGTGAAACAAGGTGACGAACTATAGACCATCTGAATTTTTTATTTTTTAATATTGAATTTTAAATCCTCTACCTACATGGACATATCAGATATCATACATAGGACGTTCCTTCCAGACTGTATCGGACATTTCCCATGCTCTGGTGGGTCCTGCGAGAAGGCTTGGAAGTCGATGCGAAAAAAACAAAATATATGGTTACGGGAGAGGTGCCTAGGTCTAGGCCTGGAGGGGATGTGGCCTTCGGGGAATATCAATTCGAGAAGAATAATGTTTTTTTGGTAACCCAAGACAAAGCACCTGAATAAAAGATCCAACGTAGGATAACAGTAACAAATCGGTGCTATTTTTCTATGGGAATGCAGTTCCAAAGTAAAGCTCTTTCCAGAAAATCTAAGTTTTGCCTTCATAAGACGATAGTGTGCCCAGTCTTGCTGTATGGTTGTGAGACTTGGACTACCTCCCGGGCTTGTGAACAGAAACTCCTAGTCTTTGAAAGAAGAATCCTCAGATGGTGGTGTTCTCTTCGGAGGAGAGTGGAAAAGGAGGAAAAACCAGGGGCTGTACACTATGTATAAGGAGTCCGATATAGTTCGAGTGATGAAAATTGCAAGACTGAGATGGGCAGGACACGTCGTTAGGATGGGCAGTGAGGACCCACCAAAACATTTATAGATGGAACCACTCCATGGCACCAGGAGAAGAGGAAGGCCAAAGGTGTGATGGGCTGATGGTCTTGCTGCTGATGCAACAAATATGCTGGAGCTTCGAAATTGGATGGTGGCTACAAGGACCGAGACAACTGGCGGAAGCTGCTGGAGGAGGCACCCAAAATTGTTTAGTTATTATGTCAGTAAATAATAAGTAATAAAAATGTATGTCAGAATCAAACAGAACCAAAAAAATAACACAAAATCAGAATGGTAATGTTGATTATCAACCTTCATTGTGAAGTGATCTGTGACTCCTGTCAAAATAAAAATAAAAAAACTTTTTTTCTTGTTTACCCCCTATCTGGTCATTTATTTATTGAAGAAATTATCGAATCGAACCGGCGCCGTTGGATCTATGATGTTGCTAAGGTGACGCCTCAACCACCTCAGCAACAAAAATCTTTAAAAAATTAGCCTTCCACTCTCCGAGAAAAGCCACAGACTAAAAAGCGTTTTTTCACCAGAGATTACCCTATATTTATTTTATTCATAATCTTAACATTTTTTTTTTTTACATCTTAAATTCCCATTCTGATGAGCATTATTTTATATCCTTTTATTTATTTATTTATTTATTGACATAAAAATGACACTGTATTTACATAAAAATGATATGATAGTAAAATAATATGGAAAATACAAGATTTTAGAGAAACTACATATTGGTAGCACTCTAATAATATGACTACACTGGAAGGTGTAGTGCTTCTTTTCAAGCACCTCGGAGGGTAGTAAGGAACCGAAGAGTAAGCAAGGTTAGAAGCTGGTAGATTTGGGTGGTTAGTGAGTTTATAATGATATCTGGTTCGGGCTAGATCGGTTACATATGAAACATTAAAGTCTTGGTAGATGATTTTATTTGTAACAAAGTAAGGAGTATTAAGGATTTTATAAAGGATTTTGGATTGGATACGAGGGGAATTCGAACGTTTAGTGGGGCTCCAAATCATAACGCCGTATATTCAGGCAGGCCTTATTATATGTCAGTCATGTAGATCAGTCTTTTGTAATGGATTGGAAGTTTAGACCGTTTGTCCAGTAAATGTTACAATAGTCAGAATCGAAGTGCAAGTTCCTATCTTTTCAGTTACATACTAAACTAGTCTAATAGGAAAAAAAATAATAATGGAGATTATTAGCAACAGGAAGAAATTCTGGTTCCTATAAATAGCTCTGGGCCATTGAATTCTGAAAAGAACGATCAGGTGGAAATGCCAAAAAGTTAAAGAACTTTGTTACATTTAAAAATGTTAAGTCCTTATGATGTTATGTTAGGACCTTACGAATAAAAAAAAAAGCAATTGTTCCAAGCAAATGTATCTAAGAAAAGACTTGTCTACTCACACTAATGGCAGCCATTTCAAAAAGAAATTCCCTAAAACCGACGTTATTACATTTCGGGGAACAGATTTATACATATATAAAGAAAACGTTAGGACCACCGAAGGACAGTTATTGATTCCTCGGAGGCACAATATGAAGGGAACGAGTTCTTCTAGACATCAGGATGGAGAAGGAGAAAAAAAAACCAATATGGCCAGAGGCGAATGCAAGGCTTTCATATAGGAGAAGATATTCTCCGGATCCTGGCCCACAACACGTATTAACTCCCAAACTGTGTGTGGGGAGGGGGAGTGTTGGGGTTATTTACTGGAGTCGTAAAGAGCTCTATGTCGCTTATCTCTGAGCCGCTAGAATGATTTCCTTCTCCCCTTTGATCGTCCATTGATTCAGCGCCGTTTCCAATTATCTGATAACCATCTACTTTCAGCCAATCAATAAGCTATTACACAAATAACTGTTTTGTTTTTTATCTTTTACTTTTTTTTTATCCAACGCGTTCCAACGCCATAGACCCTCATATTATCTGAAACACTATATGGAGCGTTACAGACAATTAGGTTAAAGCCAAAAAAACTCTGCTTGATTAAATCTGTTAAAACTTGCTTATTTATGATACGCCTCTGGTACTTTAAAATTCATATTAAATTGTACGAATTAGCTTTTCAGCACGTGTTTCTTCAAATGTCCATAAAGTTTATGTATTATTTCAAAGTTTTAAAACTTCATTTTTTATTTTACTGATTTTAAACTTGTAGCAGCGCCATTTATGAGAGAACGGAAGCTCTTTCATCTCCATAGCTCTCCAACCTCTGGTTCTCTAGCATTAACAATGTTAATTTATTAACTGAATTGCAAATAGTTCAATGTTCTCATTTATTAACCATCTAAATAGTATTGTAGTTGTAAATATATTATTTCAATAATTAAGTGCCAACAAAAAGGATATACTGGTACACAGTAATTTTCAACAGGCCGTGCCTCTTACCGGCCTTCGCATTTTTAGCAGATTGATTATCCCAGAGCACCATTTCTTGGTACCTCTTGGGAATTAGCAACTTGTCACATCGAATCAGTATATTTTCCCATTATTTTTTTTTCACTATCTGATGAGTTCTTATTTCATGCTTATTCCTTCAGGTCACTTTCTCTATTATAAACCTATTCTTCCTTTCGTAAGGACCTACAGCTAATTCTTGTAGGACTCCTATCCTCTGCACGACTATAGGTAAGTTCCCTACGGATCTTCCATGGTTTCCGTAAAACTCCCCTATCAAACTACTCTAACTTGGAGGCCTTCTGGTGCAGAATACCATCTTCTATTGGAGAGAAAACTAATTAATTATATATAGCCACCTCGACAGACTGAAGCGATCATTAAGAAGTCAAAGAAAATACAATCAGAATCAATAAATTGTTAATAAACCTATTAATATAAAAAAATATATACTTTTTTTTGTACCAATCATCATAGATCTCCAAAACTCTGTTTACCGCAGTTTTTCATTTTTTAAATTCTCCCCACTTAATTAATTTTTGAACTCAAGCTTTCCAGTTTTTAATAAATGTTTCAAAGGTAAGATAAGGCCTATTGCTAACGGAGTTCTACTGTAATAGTAATCATAGCAAAATATTATTAATTCATCTTTATAGAAACATAATTTTATTTATTTTTTTTAGTGTGTACACAGTGTAAACAAAAAAATGCATAGTTAAAAGTTGCAACATAGATAGTTCTCAATTATTTTCTGGAATTACCTAAATAAACATCTATAGTAATGAAATTAATGAGCTTAGTCCAAGATATTTTTCCTCTCATTTGCTCAAATTAGGTTCGTCTGTGGACATGCAACGATCAATCAATACAGGTCGATACTAATCGATTTTGCAAAACATCAGAGATGATTTTTTTTTAATTTAATGATGGTACTCACATGCAAGTTCATTGCACAGGAAGATAAGAGCTAATTAAATTCATACAATGACGTAAATATTTTACAATAAGTTATAATTAAATATATATTTTAAAATGTATAAGGTATTTTGTTTATTTTAAGGCTTTTAAGTTAAATTCCTCCAATTTAGATCATTATTGATTATATTTTATAATTTATTGCAGATATGTGTAAAAACAAGCACATATTTTGAGTTTTTTATCAATAAAAACCCTCATCTTATTATATCACTCTGGTTAGAATACACATTAGTGAAATTTATAATAAGATTCTGCGTTTAAAAATTTGTAACAAAATTTAGCATAAAAAAATTAATGCAGAATCATTCTTTAAATAAAAGACTTCCATAACTTTACAATCTTAATATAGCTCAGGCCTGAGTATATTCCGTTTGGAGAGCACTTTCAATGTCATCAAATTTTAATTACGCTCATATAATGAAGTTAAAATTGAAAATCAATGTATCAGTAATAAATGAAATATTTAATAACACATAAATATTAAAATAAAATACTGTCTGCCGAGACGAAGATAACCGCTTACACTGTTCTAATTGAAATGACTAAGCGGTACATAACGGTCTCTGTCTGGCTAAAGTCTCTTAAAAGATGTCTCTTTCAGTCTTTTAACTACCAGGATCTACTAACCCACATTATGAAAACTGAAGCGAGATATTGAACTTTAGAATCCGTCTACAGGAACTCGAGAACCTACCAAGGAATGTGGTGTGTCGAAAGATACTGTTAGTCACCACCTACTCGCCATAGGGAAGAAGAAAAAGAACAGTAAGAGAGTAGACACAGCAACTTACTCCTCAGCAATCAGCAATGAGATTAGAAATTTGAGAAAATTAATTGAAAAATCCATTTGGTGTGAGATTTTACCGGAAGAATGTCACCTGTGACGAAAAGTGGGTTTACTGGCGAAATCCGAATACCCGTGAGCAATGGCTAGATCGCGGTCAAACTGCTTTTCCGGCAAATTGCGGCAAATTCCGGCTGTTGCGGCAATTAAAAAAAAAATCCATTTTTACGTTTTTATAAATTTCGAAAGTGCTATTCATCACGAATTTGTTTCTGGATGCTCTATGAATTCTGTACTCTACTGCGAACAACTGAATAGATTGTAAGCGATGTTATCTTGCTTTGATAAACTAATAAAAAAAAAAAATAAAAATGAGTTTTATTCCAACAAGATAATGCTCATCCTCACACTCATCTCACACATCTCACCGAAAAAAATTGTAAAGAACTTGATGGGTTCGAACACCTGCCTCAACCACTATATTATATAGTCCGGACCTCGCGCCGCATCGAGCAATTGGCTAGCAGATAACTAATGATGGTAGATAACTACGTACTATACTTTGAACATTAATTGTATTTTATATTAAAGAAATAATAATACAAATATTTGGTTAAAAAACGGTCATTTTTTTTTCTTTTTATACACCTCATTATTAATTATTACATTATTTCCTTTTAACAATTTTTCTTTGAATAGCCTTATGCCGCCCTTTTATTGTACAAATATTTTACCATTTGATCTAGACATAAAATGTTTTTTTATTTATAATTTATGATGCAGGTAATACTAAACTTCGGAGATTTGTATTAATAATTTAGTTCGATATAAAAAACAAATTCGCTTTTTATGGATCCTTCTTTTTGATCGTAACAATTTTGGATGATTGGTTATCAAACGGCATCCATGAACTATCACAGACTATATTATAGCAAAAGATATATTTTCAAATATTGCAGATGCTAACAGCCATTCCGGGCTCTTTTTACAAACCATATGGGAAATTCTCTAATAACCAGTAATTTTTAGGTACCAATGTTCAACAAAAACGTATTTCCAAAAATCTGAATTTTTAAAGTTAGTTCTTTCCTAAAACTAATATCAAGTAGAACGTGAACTCAAAATCTATCAGTAAACTTTTAAAAGTTTGAAAGTTGTTCGGTTGTAGTCATTGAATCACTGGCAATTATTAATCTAGATCCTATTTTAAGAGAATAACGACAATTAATCATCATAAAAAGGAAATAGTTTATTAAAAAAAGTATATAAAAAAAAAACATTCTGTATTTAGGTCTTAAATGAAAACTTGTAAAAATTGTTTCTATTAATTTTTTGAAACAGGCTACTGGAACAAGCTGTAACATATTTCGAAATATGTACAATATATATTGTATAATTATCATTGTCGTGGACAAAGAAAATCTCAAACTAAAAATCTACTGACCAATTATTTTCCTTTTTAGCTGGGCCAGTGTAAAACAAATAAAAGTAATGGCACGCGTGTAAGTCAAGAGCTGCCAATAAATTTCTGTGACCCAGAAGTCATTAGGAGTTCTCTGTTTTTAGTCTAAGGTTTTCTTTTTCCACGATTATTAATTTTTTATTTTTTTGTAAAATTTGAAATACGCCACGGCCTGTTCTAGCACTATAAAAAATTAATTGGAATATTCTCTGCAAGAATTCAATAGAAGACCTAAATATAGTAACAAGTTATTTTTCTGAGAAAGATATGAAATTAAAGTAAATATGTAATTAAATATAATAAAAAAATTGCCTTGGCAATGAGAATTGAAGGGCTTATGGCGAGTAGAACATTTCAAAATAATTAATACTTCTTGTATTACAGAAAGAAATGTTCCCCAAGGCCGTATTATAACCCAAATGATTGTGCAGTATGCCTTGGAACCATTTTAGATGAATGTTGTTTCAGAATCACTTTATTGCAAATCCATACGTTTTGACTTCTCGTTTCATCGCGCAGATCACAGTAAGGCTACTCAATCCTCTCCATAATAGCAATTTTGTTTTCCAATAAAAGGAATTTTAAATTACGATAAGTTGGAAAGGGCCGATAGGAGGGACGATTTGAGATGTAAATGTTGGAGCAATCCAGTTAACTGTTCCCGAAGGAATTATGCATTCGCGAATGAAGGCTCATTCATCGGCAAGATCCAGGGCATTTCCATTCTATTAGCGGCCCCCGATCAAGTAGGTGTCAATGCCACGCCCTCCAATCTCGATTATCTCCTCGCCCTGAGTCGATAGGTCAAGGTTAAAGCCACTTTAATTCATTTCTAATATTAATTTAGTGTTTATTACATTCCTAGTTTTTATATTCTCCATTACATAAGACCTTTTTATTTATTTAATAAATTTAACTATTTTTTTTTTTTAAATTAATTGAGTCTAGTCAGATTTTTATTCAATCGGATAGTAGATACGGATAGATAGATAGCCAAATCATATTCCATTGTTTAATATTGATTTTACAAGGTGAAAATCTAGTTTTGTGTGCGCATCACACGCACTCTACCATCAACTTTGCGAGAAAATTACCTCGAGCTCTTTTCACAACAGATGTTTCTACATTATTCTCTTTAGTAATAATTCCAGATACTAATTTTCCAAATAAGCCTTTCAGTTGATAGATTGACTAAAACTAATGCAACAGTTTTCAGAAAAGTACTTTTGATAATTTTCCTGGTTCTAAAATATAAATAGTACAACAGTTTACTAAAATGTGCTCTTAACCAAGTACTGAATGGAAAATTATTAGAGAATCAATATAGAAAATACTGGGAATAATTTAATCGAGTTAATCTGCTAACTGAAAGGTTCATGTATAGGTTAAGTGAAATATAAAAAAAACTGTAACTACAGTTCTTAATACTGAGAGATCGTCCGTTTGCGGTGAAATAAACTCCAACAGTAATAACTATTTTATTATTATTATTGTTGATACTATTTTATTTTTATTATTATTATTTTATTATATTATTACATGTTTATTAGGAAGGAATACATTTATCAGGCTGGCGAAAAGGAAACACTGCTCTTGCGCCCGTTCATTCAAACTAATGTTAGAATAGATTTTTAATTTATTTGTTTCTCTGTCTTCATTACCTCAACAACTTTTTATATCTCAGGTTTTTTCAAAACTTTTTGATTTTCTAACGATATATAATACATCGATTATATCATAGTTCATCTGTCCGTCTTTGGTTACAACTAACAATGACAGCTGGTTGATAATTTCAAATAAAAAATATTAAAGGGAACTTTAGAGTTAACTATTCCAATTTTCTCTTGTAACACCTACACACGAGAACGGTCATTGGCCAGATATTGTCAGCTTCTGTCTTTCTTCGAAGCAAGGATTCACAGTTTTTACTTTCACTTCTGAGAAAACGTTCCATATCTCAACGGGGCCAGTTCTCTGTATGATCTTTAGTGAGTTAAAAAAAAAGAGGACTTAGAAGTTCCTTTTATTGATAAGTTCTAGGCTGGAACTTCTAAATCCTCTTAATTTTTTTTTACTATAAATATTTA
>NW_027105918.1:368740-374895 GCF_000696795.3 Halyomorpha halys
ACTATATGTTATTTAAATATATTTAATAAGAAGCAAATGCACATAACATCAAAATATGTCATTTATAAATTTATTTTGCAACCCACATATGGAAAAGTAAATAAGAACCAGATAATATTTTTTATAGATTGATTTATAAATTGATATAGATTGATATAAATTGATCAAATATATAAATTGAACTAATTTCGATGCTACCTACAAAGATGAATAATACTTTCAAGCCCTTTCTTCTTTATAACCTTATTCCTCTATAAAACTATTAAAATAAATAATACCATTCAAAAGATTTTAGTACATTTTATTAAAACTTATTTCTTCAAAATACTTTTCAACATTTTTATTGATTTTTTGTTTGTTTTGAACCAGTAAAATCGTAAGCCTGTTATGTGATGATAAGAGATGCGATTTTTATGTTTTTACATATTCTTTTCCACGACTTCTAAATATATACATCTGTATGCTTCCTAGATACATTTCGTGATATTTAAAGCATACATATTTAAACTATTTTTAATTTTTAATAATTTAAATATTTCACATTTTTGTATATACATTTCTTTTACATATTTAAATCCCTATTTCTGCTTTTCATTTTATAAAATGTTTTAATAGAAAATAAAATTGTATCTTTTGCATGTATACAGTTTCAATCTTATTTTTATTTATTTTTTTTTTGGGGGGGGGAGAGATTCGATGGTATTTATTGATTTCTTTAACCTTAAAATTTGATTTAAGTTCTAAATATTTACCACCCACTCCTGCATTCCCTTTCCTAAATTTTATTCCTGCCCCAGTTCTTCTAATTTCTAAATGCCTAAAATAAAGTCTAAGTATAGTATGTGGGTTATTTAGACCCAGGGGACCTTAAAACGTGTATTTCGGTCGCAAAATCGAATTTGAAATAGTTCACGACCATAATACTTCCCTCCCCATACTACATATATCATACAAAGGTACGTCAAGTAAAAAATGAAATATACCACTCTTTATGGCGCAAGTGTTTACTATTTGAAACTGATTGCTATAAAGTACCAGCTAAAATTGATAAAATTATGATGTCTTAATCAAGTGGTCTTAATATAAGCTTGGACAAATTAACAAGTTGGTTAAGCTAAAAGAAAAGAAATATTCATGGCACCAGGATGCCTATTACAATAAAAGGAGCCCCAGTAATCAAATTTTTACGTTGTTTATTGAATTATTATAAGAAGAAAAGACAGAAGGTCCAAATAGTGATTTTTCAATCTAAAGATAAAAATCGTTCAGGAAAGATTTCAATAAGAAAATAAATGTGAGATATTGAAACACTGCTGGTTTTTTCGGGTTCTATGACCTCCTACATTAGGAAGTTACCTCAAATAGAGATATTGAAACTTCTGAAGGAACTAAATTTAAGTTTTCGTAGTGGTTAAGTAAGCTACACCAGTTTTCTTTTCACCGCCTCAAATTACTATTCGGCAAGATTTGAGGTCTATAGAACGTATTGAGATTTTGACTTCGTATTTGGGGTTTCAGATCAAATACATGCAAAGATGATATTACTCTAAAAGAGTTCATCGTATAGCTGATTTCCTATAACAGTGATAAATATAACAATCAAAAGTTTTTATTGTATTTTATATTGTAGTAGATTTAATCGCAGACTGGAATTACTTTGAAATATAGCTTTTTTCCAACAAACAATCTGCAGAACCAATTCAAGAAAGAAAGTAGCTCCAGTCTAGGGTACAAACGGTACGTCCAATCAAAATAGAACATTTTTTTTTTTTTTTTTATTGATTTGCCAATATTAACAAAAAGTAGTGGGATGAGTTTTCGCTCTCATCGATTAATGCAAACATATACAGACTTAAATCGTAAATCCTATACCTGCTAAAGGTGGCAAAGACAGTTGTTACTCAGTCTAATCCGGGATTTCAATCCCCATCGGTAGGAGGCAGTAAGGGACAAAAGTCCCAATCTGGCCCTAACGACCTGCTCGATACATGAAGGTCTTTATCTGCCCTTGGTAGTGCCGTACCTCTCTCCTATCTCCTTGGCGGTCCCAGGGCTAGGGGAACGCCCTCTGCCCTCATCCCGAGGGGATCCCAGGCCTTTTTCAAGTGATTCACGAGACCTAATGAAACTAGTAGAGAACATTACGATCAAGTCGACAGGGAATTCCGGTCTATAATTAACTACCTAAACGAATTATAAATAGATACATACACACTTTTTTTTTGTGTGTGTGTTGTGTAAAGAATCCTTCTGACAGAGTTAGGAATTAAAACTCAAAGTATTGTTACTAGTTACTAGTATTGTTACTGGCCATACACTTTATTGATGTTAAAAGCAGATTGCACATCACTACTGAATGGCAGTGGTTCTATCCTTCTTCCTGATGGAAATATTTTCAGGTACTTTTCCTATTCCAATCCTTAAGAAATAATAAACCTTCCTACATCACTGAACTCCTTAGCTAGCCTTCCTCTATCCACTCCTTGAATGCCAGAACCCAAGCAATCGATATTTACTTTATGTCTAACCGATCTGATCATAATTTTTTTTCTTTCTTTTTTTTTCGGTTAGCTCTACAGACCATCTAGATCTTTAGCCGCGCGAACAAGTCTTCTCCACGCCTGCCTGTGTTGGGCTACTGCTTTCCAGTTTTTTACACAGAGCTCTTTCACATCTTTGTCGATTCTGTTTATCCCTCTAGATTTTTTCCCCCGAGGTGGTCTCTTGCCAACTATACTTGCATTCATTGTTGTGTTGAGGCGTCCCGTTGCTTCGAGCCAAATGTCCCGCCCATCTTAACCTCCTTGCCTTCATATTGTGAGATATTGACTGACCAGCCTCTGCAAGCAGTTCACTGTTAGTTATTCACCCTATGTGTCAAGGCTCTGTCCCACATCGCTTATATCAGAGCGGGCTTTATCATTATAAATATAACTGCTTTATATGCCAGAGCTATACACTAGGCAATAAGCAATTACTTATTGAGTTGCAGGCCTACCTTCTACGCCATAACCCCTGATGAAGCCCTGACACTCAGATCGAAACGTCGGCATAAAATAAATATGGTTTTGTTGATTTATTTTGTTCTTTGCTGGCCGCAACCCCCGACAAACTTCTCCAAGCAATTGCTTATGTTCTCTGTGTTTGCACTTAAGGGGCTTAGTCACAAAATAAAGATTATTTTTCATTTCATTTCACTACGCCCTTGTTTAAAATCGCAAAAATAAATTTGACGATAATTGCACTTTGACATTTTCTCTTCAGTGGCTTTAGATGGACTGAATAAAATTATTTCATTATTTGAAAAAGATGATGTTTAATATGGTAATTATGATATATAAGGAATTAACAATACAGATTTTTATCCACATGATTTGTTTTAAAACGCAAAAGCAGAAACCAGTATTATTTTTGCACTAAATCATGGCTACATTAAATACCAAAAAAATGTATAACATTTCTCCATACTGTGTATATCTCATATTCTAATGACGTTAGAGTTCGAAATCTAATTGTTATTTGTGTGATTGCGGCCTTAGCGCATCATTGCGCCTTAGTGGGGATCATCAGGTCGAAATTGTAAATATTGGTATTCATTTTATTTATTTATTTTTCTGTTTACATACATATAGATATTTTATTTTATTTTTTTTTTAATTTTTGGTATGAATGTGTTCATTTACCATTATTACTCATTGCCCAAGTTTGTGGCGGATTGTAATATTTATCAATTAATAAAGTGCTCAATAAAAAAAAAAAATCCTATTTGTGCACGTGTTATATTCATTTATTTTTAGCTGGTTAGTACCAGAGCCTGATTTCCCGGAGCTGATTATCTTTAACTGGGGATTCCCCTCCCTTTTCAGTTCCGCCAAACATTAAAAAAAAAAATTTAAATTAAGTTTTAATGGAACTCTTCTCTTCGGCTGTTAGTCTTTTAAAAAAAAAAACAAAAAAAAAAACGAGATTTTATAGCTATTAAGGTGCCATTACACGTTCGCCAAGGCTAATTCGCACATGCGCAAACGTCTGGAAGGGTTACTTGGATCGGCTGGTAGGTATAAGTTGGCCTAATTTTGTAGCCGACCCACCTGTTGTATGGCGATTTTTGGACACAAATCAAAGGGTGCTTGTGCTTTATCCACACGTTGGTTTTCAGTTTGCATTGTTTTAGAACTGCCAACAGATTAATATTTGTGCTCTCCGAATTTTAATTAATTAAAGAATTTCCTCAACCTTTGGATTTAATCATTAACTCTTAAAGTTGTATTTTTTTTTTAAATTCTATCGATTCGTTATAAACACATATTTTCAAATCTTCTTAATTAACTTTAGTGGAATATTTTTTATTTAACATAGCACGTATAAATACACTATATATCTAGGTAATAAAATAAAAAAGTTTCTGATAAAAATTCTGGAACAAAGGTCGAATGTAAAGGTCATGTAGTGCTATTTATAAGAACTCTTGTCATATACAACCTATATTGCTGATATTTCGCCTATCTTTATTTTGTTCTTTTTTATAATGAAAATGGAGTTTATCGAATGAAACAGTAAAAAAAAAAATCAAAAGAGCAAAACAAACGAGTGGGTAGCGATGTTTGTTGACTCCTTTGTTGTTTGTTCCTCTTGGATTCGCGGCAAGTGACAAACGTTAAGATTATAGAGACCGTTAGTAAAACACACGTTATCTAATCACCATAACAAGTATTCTATTGACTAATGAATTTCACTCACTGTAAATTATCATAGCAATGCCAATTAGCTAAAGCTGGTTCATCAAAACAAAGGATTGAATAACACAACAACGGTATTAGAGGAGATACAAGGAGATTTATACAGTACCCTGCAGTGAGCTAATATACAAATTGCCGGTATATAACTTTCTACCACATTTAATATAATTAATTAAATCATGTTTGTTCAAACGGCTTACAAAAGAAGCAAAATAGTACATACATTCTTCAGTTCTTGAAATTATATGGTTTAAATTCTCAGAGAAACTTCCTATACAGAGAAAGACATGCAAGTTTTTCCTGAATTATTCATCTTATTAGATATTTTATGTATGTCTTTATTAACAGATCAGCCTGGCTAGCTTATAGTTATTATAGCAATTTTATATGATTTTTGACAACTGATAACGTGTAGGTTTAGCCTCGTGCAAAAAGCATCCCAACTATTTACAACTTTATGGTTACTAATAATTGTAAATAATAAAAATATATTATTTAATAAAATAGCAAAATAATAATAATAATAGTTACGTAATTGAAGAACAAAAGAGACAAAAATTAAGTAACAAAACAACTAATGTTTATAGAATTAATTTTAAAAAAAAATTATTTATATTATGAAAAAATAATTTTAGAAATTATACTGCCAATGAGAAATGAAATTGTTTCAACCCATACGTTTTTTGATTAATCCATCTATCGATTTCTTTTTTAGTTCGCGATGTAGTTTACTATTTATAGTACTCTAACGACCAGCTTCTCCGATACTTAGGCCCTTGTTTTGGAAAACTTGTAATTTTTTTTTCTTTTCCTTCAGGATGCTCAAATACAATCTTCACAACCGTACATCATTAACGGCATTAATATTTAATAATTATTATATCCAGTTTTTACTGTCTTCAATATCACGGTTTTTTAAGATTTTTCAATAAATCTACATTTCTGTATTTATTTAACTTTAAAATACAATAAGAGAACTAGAAGAAATAACAACTAAACAATTACAGTTGTTTGTTTATACTATCTCTCTCTTGTAGTAACACCTACAGAAGAGCTTTATACTTTAAAATAATTTATGTACACACCATACAAGAAGCATATTATATGCACACATTGTAGCATCAGTACCAGTACCAATTACAAAATTGTATAAGAGGTAATACATAGAAAGTTATTTACAAAAGAAAATAAAGATCATAAGATAAAACAGGAAGAGGTAAGAAAAATAAAGAAAAAAATATTAATAACAAATAAAATGTGATAAAAAAAAAGATTTTTTTTTTTTATGTAGCTTCCAAACTGTTGTAAAGAATTGACTATATTTACTCAATTAAGATTATATATTTACTTATCATATAGTAAAGAATATTTTTCTATCTTAAACATTATATCATATAAAATCCTATATTCTGTTTT
>NW_027105918.1:374971-401746 GCF_000696795.3 Halyomorpha halys
CTATGTCACTTTTTTAAAACAAATTGCGCAGTTAATATATGTGTGTGTGTAACTATATTAACAGTCATGTATTTAATGTAGTATATATCATAAAATCAAGTTATGAACAATAAAAGAAGTACAAATGATTAAAAAACCCACGCCCCCCCCCCCTCATTATTTAAATTTTATCTGAACCATAGGAGATAGATATGTATTGGGACGGGTATTGACAGGAAATCAGTATCTGTATGATTTATTAACTGCAGGTGACAAGAAGATAATCGTTCCATTGAAATACGGCACCAGTCCATGAAGGTATTGTCCATGTATTGTAACCTGCTATTGTCTCCTAATGTATTGTCAACTTTGTAATTTACTTATGAATATTTAGGATAAATGAGAAGAAGATGGTTGGGGGTGCGGTCAATGAAACACAAATAAGTATGATTAACTTATTTTAATGTGCCGACGTTTCGGCTAGAGTTTCTAGCCTTCTTCAGGGCTAAAAACAAAACAAGATAACAACCACAGTAAGTATAGAAAAATAAAAAATATAAAAAGAAAGTATAAACAGAATAATTTTACACATATAATGAATAGTTTTACAAAATAGAATTAATAAAATGAAGTGATGAGAGAAGCGGGAAATAAAATGTAGACATAGGTAATTGAAAAAGCGGGTACAATAACTTACTTAAGGAAATGAAATAAAATTAGAGTTATATCTATATTTCATTGACCGCACCCCCAACCATCTTCTCCTCATTTATCATCCACGGTCAACTATCTCTCATAATTATAAATATTTAGGATAATTGAAGGGTCTTTGATATTTCATATTCCCTAATGGAAATCAATGAAATCCGTGAAAATAGGTAGAATTTCTGAACCTGATATTATGTCAAGACCTAATCATTTTTCAATCGACAATATTTAGAAACTATTTCAATGGAGGAATATAGAGTCGGGTTAGATGAAATGATCGAGTGACATTTTTTAGGAGATGAGATTTTTTAATATCTACCTCTGCCTGAATAAAATTTACTCTGCAGTACTAACAAAATTGTGAAATTATGAATACTTATTAGATTTGTTAAAAATTATTTATTTTATGAAATGTTTCTCAAAAAAATCAGACTTTATTGAATGGTACCAAAAAAAAAAAAAGATGGGGAAATAATTTTGCTATGTTTAACAAATACAGCCTGAGGGTTTAAAAAATAATTTAGAAAATATAGCGAAAATATAATGGTAAAATATAGCGGTACATTTAAAAAAAAAAAAAAAAAAATAACGTTCGAGAAAATGTTTCTTGTTTTGAAACTGTTTTTTCTATCATATAAAAGTATTAAATCTAAAAGATACTAAGAAATACAACTTTCCAACGGTTTTAATTAGGTTGCATTTGGATAATATTGTGAAGAGTTTTAATTTTAATAATGTTAATTATTATTTTTATCAAACATTTTTGGTTTTCCAATGGTAAATAATAAACTTATATTGCTGCTACTAATTCTGAAATGGTGTTTTCCACTAGGAAAAATATTTGTTCTCTTATCTCCTAAAGTTGATTATAAAATCTTTTCATTTTTCATCACTAGTAAAATATGAAATGGTTAATGATTTCAAATACTCAAGTCTTGCATAGTGGCCTAAATCTGTAATTTGTTAGATAGACATTATCCTCATATCTATTATTCAACCTAGTTTTGAGTTTTTTATAGGTTTCTCCTAATCTACAGTTGGTCACAGTTTTGGGAATCCCTATTATATATTTTAATATGATAGTTTGATTCGTAAAAATAATGTAAGAGCATTCAGTCGTAGAGAATTTGTTGAGTTTAAAACTTAGAGGAAGGTGTGCGCTTTCCTTTCGTAGGCGTGGTATACGATTCGCCATATTTGACAGTTGTGAGTATGTGACATGTATGCCAGAAATGTCAGGAGGATTTTTAAAAAAATCTGAATGTCTCAAAGTGTGCTCACATTTTGTTCCTGACATTGGTTTTTCAATTACAAAAAAAAAAGTTTATTTTTTTTATAAACAACTTTCTCCATTGTATCAGAAACAATTATTTGTTCATATCAAACTTAATACTGCAATGTTTTGTTGAAAAGAAATTATTTTTTATTAACTGTTCCTGGAAAACATTAATTGAAAAATTGAAGAAGTTGTTGTTGTAAAACCCTGAGGTCATCAACGCCCATGTTTCTTGCTTTATATTCTATTTCTATAATTCTATTTCACTTTAAATCATTTCAAAAAGTTATGATGAGTTAATATATAATATAATGAGTTAATAATACAATAATAATATAATGAGTTAAACTCGTATGACATATTCTCAATCTGGCAATAGCTACCTCCTCCCTGCGATTGGAACGGATTGATGTGGTCCATGGTTTAGTGTTTTTTTTTTTATATTTTTTAATTTGTTTGGCGGGCTTTCATCCCACATGGCTTGCCAACTAGATAATATCTCATTTTTCATTGGAAGACTTATTTCCTGTGGTGTCAGAATGGCCGTGCCCTGACCTGGAAGAGCAAGTGCTTGTTCAGCTGCAATGCCCGCCAGTTCATTTCCAGTGATCCCCACGTGACCCACATAATATAAAGAAAACAGATTTTCCCAAGTTTTCGAGCATGTTGGTATAATTGTGAATTTTTATGATCGCCGGGTGTTTCGGGGAAATTGACGAAGTTAATTAAATTTTATATTTACTACTTACTTTTTACAACAAAGTAAATATATTTTGTTATCCTTCATATTCACATTGAAATACTTCAACAGAAGAGAAGTACGAATTTCTTGAGAACGGCTTAATGGATTTTCATTATTGATGTTCTAAATTATTGGAAATAATATTTACTACATCTTCTATTATCTTTACATTTACGATTAAACGAACAGTTTACCGATAATTACATTAATGTGAGAAATCCCTATTCACTTCAACGTTGCCTTCAAGAGGCGTGGTCTAATCCCCACCCCTTAGCGTCATTTGGCTTGGAAGGAGATGAGGGTTATTGTACTCTCCTGACTTGAACAAAAATGTCAAGGTTTACACAGATTTATTGAATTATTATTTAGATATATATGAAAACTATCGATACGATGTATATTGCAATTCTTTTTTTTCGAGCATTTCCATCCCCGATAGACATTGCTGTTTGGTTGGTTTCTATGTCACTTTTTTAAAACAAATTGCGCAGTTATTGTCTTCTGAAGCGCTTATACGGGTTTAGTTTGATTCAGTATCTAAAGTTTTTCTAATCACTATTAAGGAAGTAGAATATGGTATATAAATCATTACGGGCATTAGAAGGAGATTGGAGTGACTTAATTTCTTATCGAGCGATTTAGTAGGCTAGCGTGAGCTGTGCCTTATTAATTAGGTGTTTGTATAATGTTAGCGCTGGCTGTCTGGTAAAACGCCATTCTTGGCACACCATGCCGACATGCACTTCCTCTTCTCAGTAATTACTTAATTATCCTTAATAAAAACGTACATCTTACGTCTACTTCAAACTAGTTTACTCTGTTAGTTTCAATACCATGTTAAACTTTAAAATTAATTTATTATTATTAATGTTTTTATTATCTCCTAGAAAAACATTAATAATTAAACTTAATTATTAATGTTTTTATTATCAACAGATTGATTTCATCGATTAATTTAATAGTTGATTAAATTCATCAGATTTTTTAATTTGCTATTGTTACTACAGGCAGCACAATTAAAATTTATAAAAACATTTTCCACACTAGGAGGTATTTCTTCTTATATTATGTATTTCTGTGAAAACCCCTACCTATTAATATAGTATTTTATACAATGTTTTTCATTAACGTTTCAGGACTCTTCCTCCATCTTTAGGATCAACAACCTGCAATAATTTTACCATCTTATAAAATAAATACCTTTGCTTGAGCGTGAATATTGCTTTTTAAATACACAGTAGCTTTTTTAACCTTATGTGTAGCAACAATCTAATTTTGATATTTATCCATAATTTTCTATTTCATTCTTTTATTAAAATATTTTACAATATATACTATTTTAAAGAATTATATTTTCAATATCACACTAAACTGGCTGGACTCTTATCCCTAAACTCTCTTTAAAGCCTCCTCTCTACTGCTATTGTTTAGTATCGCCCAAGATCTTTCCGTTATATCATTAATTAATTTTTCCAATTTTGTATTTTATTTTTAAGAATACGTTTGATTAATTAGAGACTATTGTTACTGAAATTTCTTAATTAGATCTGCAAAAGTTATATTCATGTTTTAAATCAAATTCGTAACTAACAAAATATATGTGATTAAATATCGACGAAAAATCGGGACACATACCAAAACCAAATTTTGCATCCAAACAAATTAGTCGTTTCTGTGTGGTGGTCAATGGCAGGAAAAATTAATTTCTCTTTATTACCGAGAGGTGACATCATCACTTCCACAAGGTACTGCAGTGATATTGACATAATGTTTAAAAACTTGTCAAAAAAAACTTGCATTTGTATATCGGAAGGGACTCACTACACGACAACGCTAGACTTCATGTTTCTCGACAGACAGTTAAGAAACTAAACGAGCTGTGTGATGAAGTCTTTCCACATCCACCTTATTCGCCAGACTCATCTTCAACAGATATCTTCTATCTGCTCACAAATTTGGACAAAGGTAAAATTTTTGAAAATGATTCTCAGGTCGAAAACGCATTTCTGACTTTATTTCCAGACACAACCCTGAATTTTTCAGTTCTAGGATTGAAAAATTTATAACACGTCAGGAAGAATGTATAGAAAATGAAGGTAATATTTAAATATAAACATAAAATATTTATTTTGAATAAAAATACATTGATTCCATAAAATTGTTTTACGAAGTAATCCTTCCTATGAAAACTGACATTTCATATAAAACGCCGCAATAGTTTTAACTATTTTTGTGCCTCTTTTGAGCTCCATTGGGAACATCTTCATACTACATAGGGTCAACAATTAACCTTTCAATAAAAGGAAATATGTTTCTATCTAAATGTGAAATCCTTAGTTTTTTTTTAGTCTGTTTTATGTATACTTGCTTGTAGATTAATTTATTAAAGCCAACATGATTTGTGCGCTAATTTAACTAATTATTATACAAAATAGTTGTAAAAATAAACCTGATATAATTTGTCCATTTTATTTATTTTTTTTAATAAACTATGTTTTTCAATGAAACTTATGATTTTTTGTAATTTGTATAAAAACTTATAGAATGAAGGAATCTTCAACAACAGAAAATCTTCTGATTGCCAATTATTTATTTTATGCTAGAGAACATAAATTTTAAAAGATTTTTTTATTCTTTATGCTTGATAATGCTAATTAACTTCAGTTTTTATCTTAAAAATCTGTTTTAAAACCCCGAAATTGTAATTTGTTAGTGTAATAAAATTAAAAAGTTCACTAAACTGAAGTAGAACCACCGAAGCAATGTGTTTCCTAGTCCACGAATAAAATACTACATATTATTACTTATGAATAGTATAAAATATAAAAGTTTATATATAATATTTTTGACTAATACAAATTTAACATTTATTAAAGGTTTTCCACTAAAAAAACAAATGGTATGAGAGAACAGTAAGTACAGCATATCAATAAACCAGAATGAGAAACACAGGAATTCCCTTCTCTTCCTTATTGTCCCCTTTCATTCAATTTTTCCAATTTCCTGGCAAACGGTCTCTTCGAATTTTTTTTTGCCTTAAGTGCTTTATCCAAATGATAATGTCCTGATATTTCTTTATTCGTTCCCTTATCTCTTTCTGTAAGATTTTTTTTTCTTTACAGCTTATGACCGATAATTTGGAAAATGGCAGGGGAAAATACTAATTTATTTTATACTACCAGACCTGGCAAAGCTTCGCTATTGCTATATTTGAGGATGTATAAACATTGATTGAACACTAGCTTCGCTGTATAATCGTTAATACTGTCCGATTTAGGTTTTTTCTTATTCTTTTATAAAATTTGATTATGTATGATATTTATGTATAAATAGACACATATTAAATAAAATATGAATAGTTTGTATATAATAACTTTCATTGTGCTTCAATATTAGTACTATATTCAAACAATTCAGAATGACTGACCGATCAAAAGTATGGTAAAAGAGTTTTTAGGAGTTAAACAAAGTTGATATTCGTTTTTATCACCTCGAAAAACACTTGAATCTTCGAAAAAAAAAAAACAATATTTGTTGGACCAAAATTTTCACCTCACGTTGGGCCTTTGATTACTTTTGAAAGTTGAAAATATAGAAATTTCTTCAACACGACTCAACCAATCTACACCAAACTTGGCAGTGGTTTAGTTGCATTAAGGTAGGAATTAGATAAAATGCAGCGGGGTTATCAACGATTATATGAACAATAGTCCCTGGAATAAAAAACAAAATCCTCGAGCTGAAAAATTTCTAGTTTCTAATTTCTTTGAAAATTGGTATTTGAGGATTTGAGATGGCACTAAAAATGAATATCATTTGCTTTTTCCTAAACACATTTTTACTGATAAGAAATATTTTACTGAGATCCTCATAATATTTTTTTTTTAATTTTTAGCGAATAAAAAACATTATTTTAGATAGATATAAATAGAATCAATAATATTTTTTTCTTATTTTTCAGAAAGAGACAGATCGATTGACATATAATAACCGTGAAAAAATTTATACTTTTTGAGTTAGGCGCCAAAAATGCTTAATTTTGTTAATAATTTTTTTTTTACCGAAAAAATCGGACCACCCAGTATTCTTTCCAGGAAAATCCTGAACATTTAGTTAAAGTCCCATCACAATCGGATTAACGGTATTGGTATGGCAGTGCTTAAAGTACCAACAAATAAATATTAAGTTTTATACTTTAGATTAATGTGAAAAATGTATTTCACAAAAAAAAAAAAATTCTTAACCACCTTAGTTGCAAATACATAAGGCGAAATATTGCTATCGGTTTCCTGTTAATATAGTTTTATAAAATCATAAATAATAAATTTCTTATACTGAATGAAGAACTAAGCACCAAAAATTTAATCAGTCTTGATCCTCAAAAGAGGGAGATAGCCTGAAACGTTAATGGAGGGAGATGGGTTAAGCTTTCACGAGGTATACAGATGTTCAGGATTATCGTACGAGTTACAGCACATAATAGAATGACTAATTCACGCACAAAATTTTAATGAAGTAGGTGCGCTGCTTCAACAAAAGTATTTAACATAGAATTCTGAAGCTTGGGGAACAGGTTAGAGTATGGTTGTGTATGGAAGAAAGAAATATTAAATTATGAGCCTTGAGCAAAATGTATAATCCATAACTAACAAGAGGAGGCTACGCACGTGGGATCACCAATTTCAATGGAACTTGTTTTTGTGATACTAGGTCGAAAAATAGTTGACACATGTCCAAGATTCTTGCCAATGCATCCTAGGAGTCGAGAAAAAAATGTTTACATATTTTTAGAATTTTTTTTTTTATTTGTTCACATACCACCATTGCTGTGTATGTATTTAATGGTCATTACGCACCAATCGGTTTATTTTTTGTGTTTAATTAGTACAGAAGATTATTTGTCATATTATATATACATATAAATGAGTTCAAATTTGTAAAAAATTACAAAAGCCAAAAGTCGCTTCCAGTAAAGTAAAAAAAAAAAATTATTTAAAACAATAAAGTCCGATTGATTTTCATATAAATCAAAAATTGAAAATTTTTGGGCTTGACTTTTGGTGAGTATTTGTTTTTTGCCCCAATCTCCCGGGTTCAAGAAATAAATTCATAACTGCTCACAATGTTATCCAAATCTAACGTAACTACAGCTTTTTGAAAGCTGAATTCCTACTCTTTCGACTTATATCAATATATTTTAGACTATATGTATTTTTATGGGAGAAACTGCAGTTTTATATTAAGAAAATTTCCTCAAACGTTTCATTTTATATCTCCGGTTCTAATTTGTTTACGAGGGTAAGATTTGTACCATTTCGTGCAGTTTAGAAGGCTCTAGCTCCTCTAAGTTTCTTGTAGATTGGTGGTGTATTGAAGGTATTGCAATTTTTGTAGATAAACATTTTGAGCCAATTTTTTTTATTTTTTCATTATTACAAAAATTCGTATCGAAGGGTGTTTTGGGAGGCGAAAAACAAATATCAACTGTAATTCTCTATAAAAAAAATATTTTGAATCCGAATGTTCAATCCCGATACCACCAATCGTTCTCTACATACATCTGTCCAGTGACGCCACTCGAAACCCAAATGTAATGAATCAATCTTAACTCATCCTCCCATCTACGCTTCGGTCTACCCCTCGGACGTTTACCTGTCGGTTCAGGGTTTATTAACATTTAAAGGATCCGTTCATTACTAAGTCTCACAATTTACACGCCCATCCAATTCGCCTCAATCCTATATCCGGAATTATATTTACCGGGTGTTTAAATAAGATAAATAAATAAATTGTATATATTATTAAAATAGTTATTAGAAATATACAAAATAAAATTATTTAACTTTATTACCGTACATACTATCCGCATCATAGCAATATCGCTTAAGTCAGTGGAACTTACCTAAAACAAAAATAATTATAAATATAGTCAAATTTGATACATAATATGTAAATATACACTAATCATACAATGAAGATCTTGGATATATAATGCAAAAACTTTATTTGATGATAACTGACAATTGAAATATTGTCTATATTAATGGTTCACTCCACAGTGGTGCTAAGCACATCTACATCAACTTCACAAACAATACAATAATGAAGAAATTCCTCAGGAAAATTACAACCCTTTAATCAGTTTTTAGACAGGACAGATTTAGAAGTTATGGCTGCAAATATAGCAATTTAAAATATCGCAAAAAAGTTCATTGTGTTTTCCAGTTGTTTTACTTTTGGTTTTTATCCCTTTTCCCTATAATACAAAAACTGTATTCGACGATAACTGACAATTGAAATGTATTATTTATATTAATGGCTCACTCCATAGTGGTCCTAAGCACATCTCACCCAACTTCTTTGTTACATGAATGTGAAATTTACAAACCTTCAATCAGTTTTTAGACAGGAGAGATTTAGAATTTATGGATTGTTTATTGATGCAAATATAGCAATTTAAGATACTGCAAAAAAGTCAATGTAATTTCCAGTTGTTTTAAATTTGGTTGCTGTCCTTTTTCTGGACCCCCTCTGCCTCGTGGCCTTTCACGAGACAGTCCTTTTCTCTCTAGGTTGAAGGGCTCGTTGAACTTTTCCACCCACATACAAAATTTGCTTAATACGGGTAGGTATGTTTAGTGGCCAACAGAGGGAAATTATTCTTCTTGAGAACATAGAGTCCAGTTTCCCTCAGTAGTTTAGCCTTTGTGCCTCAAAGGTGGTGCAAATAACAATTATGTGCCTAGCGATGTCTGGCACGCTACAATGAGAGCATAGGGGGTCGACATGGTGGTGAAGCTGTGCTCGAAAGGCCCCCTGCCCCATCAGGAATTGGGAGATCCAGTAGTCTAGGAGGACCTAATTAGCTTCTAACTGTGACCTTATGGTAGGAAAGTAATTCCTCAAGGTAGATCCAGAGGTTCATCACCCACTGCCAGTTTCACTCTTCTATCATGTGGATATTTTCAGGCAGACCTGATGAGCCTTCTTTCTTGTAAGTAATTCTCAACATGTCTTCTCGCAGGAGGTTGATGTTCTTGTTTACATATTTCTAGTTTTAAACCCTAGGAAAATTAAAATAAAGAAAAAGAAAAACCTTCACCATAAAAATAAAAAGTAAATAGAAAATCAAATAAAGTAAACATAAATCATAAATAATGAACCAATAATCAATTTAAATACTTGATTACAAATAAAATATATACAATAAACATGTTTTGTAGAATTAAGGTATAATGTTCACATATTGTCTATTTGTATATGTTTGGTGTGTGGTATGTGGTATTGGTAGGTGTATCTTTTTAGGAATGTCTAGTCATAGTCTTTTATTTTTTGTATGAACATGTTGTCGAAATGGATTTAAGAGAGAAAAAGTTTTGTTTCAGTAAGTATGTGTTAGTTCAATTGTCATAAGCTGTAATTCAGACAACTTAATTGAAATTCTGGTGTACCGAGAATAGTTATTTACTTAAAATGTTTCTGAATGATCTCTAATTTTCTGTACAGGTGTAGCTCCAGACAGGAACGTAACATGACATTAATCAAACTGCAGCTGCAAGCTTCTCTAAATAAAGCTGAATAAATAAATGATATCTAAAAAATAATATGCAAGTCATATCACTCATCATCACCATGCAAAGGTAATTACACTTAAATATGTACCATTTATCCATTAAAGCCTTATGGCAATCTGCACATTGTAAGCAATGAAAACTGCCGAAAAAATCTCACTGAGAGGGAATGATTAGACTTACATGTTGTTTATATGAATCAAAGCCACATCCATTTTTTTCCCTAGGAGTTTTCTAACTAATAAACTACGTAAACTGTTATTTATATTTGAAATCATCTTATCTTCAAACTCAAAATATAAGTTTTAAAATCAAAAGCAAAACTTACAAAATTTCCAAAAATTAGGAAAACCTTAAATTAAATAACATGGATAAGTAGTCCTAAGTTTTTTCGTTGTTTTTTTTTTTGGATTGAAAACATAATAACTGAAGAAGAAAATAAAATAGAGCTGAAGCGCTAGCAAAGATGAACCAGAATACTAAACAACTCCAACTCAAGAGTTACAAGCAAACATAAAACCACTGGGGGCTAGAAAAGAGTTCCTGTAAAATACTTATAAATCTCATTAAGAAAATTTTAAATATTGAAAACAAACTAGTAAAAAAAAATAATTAGAAAAGTCATAGGAACTGTATTCCAATGGATCCCAAGCAAACTATTGGGTAATGAAATATCTGACTCATTAGTTAAAAAAGGGTCCTTTATGCCGTAAAGAAGATTCATATCTTTCACACTTTGTCCAAATTTTAAGAACATCAGGAATGCATTTGTGGATTCTGAAAATAATTACTTCAAATTTGTACTAGGCTGCTAAAAGATGAATGACATTGTTGAATTTAACGACACTGGAATAATGAAAAAATTCTGAGGAGTAATTTGTTCTGAAATATATATTTTTTTAAATTTACAGCTGGTTTAGTCCAATTAGAAGATAAATTTGATTGAACACAAAATGAAGCCCTGTGCACATGATTCACAGTGTGAGGATTATCCTATATTTTATTCAAATAGGGTTGTCCAATTTTTTGCTCAGAATGTTGATTAGACAATGAAAAGTATTTCAAGAGAAATAATCATGATTTTGGAATAATACCAGACTGATCAGTATACTAAGAAAAAATTTCAATGAAAATCTATTATTTTATCGGTGATATTAAAAAAAAAAAAAGGAAAGATAATTCAACATTTTAAATAATTTATTCAAACATAATTTATATTATCACACTTATATTCTGTTTTGATGAAATAATTTCTTCATATACTTTCAAGCTTTAATTACAATACTAAAACAACCTTCCATGGAAAAAATCTTTAATTAAAGTAGTTTAGCTATACTATATGCTAATAAGTTGTGAGTTTCTTTTTCTTAGAGCCATAGTTGTAAGTTATTGGCTGCAAGAGTGAGCATACAGAGTTTTTCTATTATTTTAGTATTTAACAACTCTTTTCCAACTTTAATACTGTTTTCTCTTCTAGTATATTTCTTCTCTATTCATTTATTTCTATTCCTTAGCTCAACTGTTTCCCAAAATAACTAATGTTATGGATAGAAAAACTTCATTTCAGTATTGACTAGTTGTATTTCCCCCCCCCCCCCAACCTTATAATAAATATCCGAATGCTAGTTTTTTCAAAGCTATATCATCAGTTATTATTTTTTCATTTTATTTCTACTTGTGAAGTGAAATATTGTCATGGGAATTGAAAGTTTTATGTAAATGGATATTTTTTCCTAAAATCATCTTGCATTTCTATTTTTAACATTTTCACTAAAATGAAGTTATGCTTTTAGTTTGATATATATATATATATTTAGGAAACTATTAGAAATAAGTCTAGATTTATTGGCTTTAGTCCATAAGAAACTATCATTTTTGTAATTATTTATGTACAATAGTTCCTTTGAATTTCTAAATTTCACCTTAGGAATAATAAGACATTTTTTATTATTTTTTTCTTTAAGCTACAAACATTAACAATTGATTATTGATAATAACATCAATGTTTTAGGAATGTTAAACCTACTTCTCATACCAGTTAAAGAGAGCAGAAGACATTTTTTTAAAAAATTAATATTTCAATATGACTATTTCTTTTTAAAAAATTTATAATTTGATGTAACATACTTAATTTAATACAATATATTAAATACAAATAAAAATTTTATTCTTCCCACAATCACCAACTGTCTAACTTAAACATGAAACTGCTTGTCTTCTATATTTCATTGTCATGCTAAAAAGCAATGAACAGAAACTTTGTGTTGTTTAAATAAAAAGAAACTTTGTATATTAGCGTGTATTTGTTGGCCATTGAAAATAAATTTTAAAATAATGAAGCCTGTGAAACAAGAAAACAATCTAATAGGTATAACCATGGCCTATGTAAAAAAAAATGGTGACTTATGTACAAGTACTTAGGAACTCTAACTTAGAAGCTTCAATTTTAGGATTATAGTAGAGAGGTTTTTCTTCTACTGTTAGAATTAAAATCTTCCATCTATGACCATTATAATAGAGACAAATAAGAAATTTTAAAACTATCGATTTGTTTAACTAAAAAGTTTTCAATACCTTAAATATTAAAATCGACCAGTATCTGTTTTTTTCATAACTTTTAGCAGAAGGTGAGAATTTGATTTCCAGAACGGTTTATGTTCCACTTCCCTTGAAACCTATAAAAAAAGTCAATTTTCAATGAAATTCAAATTCATCTTATTTTTAAATACCAGTCATAGTAACAACAGGATCTCCAAACCTTTGGCATTGAAAATGAATAAATTAATCCATTAGTAGAACAGATTACATCTTCTATAAAGTCCTTAATTACAAGAGGTACTTTTACCGCTCATAATTTTTTCATAACCCTGATTACTTTAGCGCTCTCTTCCTATTTCGATGGTATAACTGTTACAAGAATGTTAACAAATGATGAAACATATTGCAGATAATGGTAAAATTATTTATTAAATCTTTAATTACCTATAAAACATATTTTTTAAAAAAATATTTCCCATTTTATTAAAACAATATTGTGACACCACCGGAAACTTATCAACAAGCTAGCGGGAGAACCGTTAATCAGCTATCAGCTGTTGTTGATTTCTTCTGTTAAGTTTGGGAATGTTTATTTGAATTAAGTATTTAGTTTTGTTTAGCTTAAATGTTTTGTGTATAATTTAGGTGATCAAATGTATTTATATTATGGCGGATAAACGATTAACAAACAGTTTCAAGAGCTATGTTGGGCTAGAAGACGATGTAAGTAATTTTTTTTATTAATTAAGTTGAATTAGATTATAGATAATCAAATTATCATATTCCAGTACAATTTTATTTGTTTCCTTTATTTCATTAAGTTTTATTCTACAAATATCATATATTTTTGGTGACTGTTTTCCTTGTGTCAAATGTGATTATTTCAAAGTTGTATTTTGTCCTAAAAGGAACTTGTATATTTCATTTTTAAATTACCATTAATGGTTTTTACAGTATTTGAATACGAGCAATGAAGATTCATTTTCGGATCAACTGACTGTTCGACTTTTACCTGGTAAATTACTATATTTTATGTTGTATCAGCATTTATAGAGCTGAATTATTGAAGTTTTATGTTCAATGGCAGGGGAATCGCTTGTTTCTGAAGCACAAAATGTACTCATGTTCGCACAAGTGCGTGAAAGAAAACAAGGAAAGTCTGGGTTGTTATGTGTTACAAACTTCAAGCTCTCCTTCATCACAGCAGATGAAAAGTCGAAAGAGGTATGTTCTTATTCATCTTATTATTTTTATCAGTTATAAAGATAACTGTTATATTGTGAAGGCTTTTGGTGATTGATATTTTCACTTTTTTATCATTCCGTTATTAAAAATATTTCTGAATTGCATTATCTTCATAGTAACATTATAATGAGTTGATAGTTGACTGTGGATTATATATGAGAATATGATTGGGTGTGCAGTCAGTGAAGAATACCTATAAGTATAAATAACAATAAAAAATAAGTTAGCGTTAATAAATAAGTTTTTTATGACTTAGATTTCTGATCTTCTACTAGTAGCTCTGATGCAGAGGTGGGAAAAAATTAACTATAGCTAACATTACCATGGAAACAATCCTTATTCATGAATGAACCATTGATAAATAAATATCGTATCCTAGGCAATTTTAGCTATTAGTTTCATAGGTATCCAACTCTGCCCTGATGAAGGCTAGAAACTCTGGCCAAAACAACACTATTAAATAAGCTCTCTCAACTTATTTATGTTATTTACTGACCGCACCCTCAACAATCTCCTCATATATATTTTCTACGGTCAACTATTTTCTCATCACTATAAATAAGTTGTTATTTATTTGTGTTCTTCACTGTACCCCCAATTATCTTCTCCTCATAATAATATTAGGTTGAAGGATGGATTTTATAACCTTAATACTTCCCCAACTTTCTTAAGAGATGTAATGTCATAACTTTTCTCTTAGTTTGCATCTCAAATCTTTTTACTCTGTCCAATTCAATTTGAAAAAACCTTAAATCAGTTTGAAATCAGGTATCATACATCTGTCACATATATGTTAAAAAATTCCATACTTTATTATATCTGGTTTATTCCAATAATTACCCCAAAATTAATTGTAACATTATAAAATAAGAAAATTAAATGCAACACAAGTAAATGACAAAATAAAATTCATTTTCATTGTAAATTATATGTAGTTATGGAATAATGTATGCAATAAATTCTATACTTCATATCTGTAACATATGATAAAGTGATTTAGTAAAGATCTACTCGTTCTAGGAAGTGGCTTTTCAAGATGTACTACAGTTAGGTGAAAATGATGTTTGTTTGTCGAATATTGATGCTCTTTACTTGTTCGGAGACAAGAAGAGAAAACTAGTGCCCGATAGCAGAAACATTACTGAAAAAGTTAAGGGTCTTCATATAGTATGCAAGGTAATTCTATTTTTTTGTATATATTTAAGTTTATTTTGTACTTAATTTCTATTTTGGTTTCTACACTGCAGTTTTTAGTATGAAATACTGATACACCTGATTGCCTAATAAATATGCATTTTAACTCACAAGTGTAATAATTTAATTTGCCTTTGTTTTTGCTTTCAAGAATATGAGAATGTTATCATTCAGCTTCAAATTTTCTCCAGTAGGCCATGGAAAAACTCTTACTAATGCTCTTTTACATCATGCTTTTCCCAAGAGGCATCAGTTGCTGTTTGGCTATGATTACAGGTAGGTAACTTGATAATTTGTTTGTATTGAAATAGTCTTGATTTAATAGCTTATAATAGCTTTTTCAATTTCCTTGTAATATAAAATAAATACCTTAAGTTTTTATTAAGACTGAGAAAATAAGAGAATAATTTGGAAAAAGTATTTGATTTTTTCCCATTTTAAGATTCTGTAATGTGCTACTCACCCCCATGATGACTTGCCGCCATGTGTGTGGTTGCCCCATAGGATAACTAGTGCTTTAACATTTTATACCTTTACAAAAATCTGATAACTTGTTTGAAAACGGTTAACCACTAGAGGTCAGTTTTTGAATTTTTTTGACCAATTGATGGTAATCCATTATTTGTGAGTGGTTTTCTGTGAATCCTTAACCTCTGCATTTAGATATCAATTTTTTTTTCGGAGCTAGAGCTCTTACAGGAATGGTGAAAACATTCAATACTGATAAATATGTGCATTTAACTTCTTTTAATATGAAACTAATCTAAACTGATTACTATATTTTGAAGAACAATGAATTAACTCTTTTGTAGTAAACCATACTTATTCTAAAATTAACCTCTATATGATATTTATTTATCCTACTTGAAATATTTTAAAAGTAGAGCCTGTGAATGAAAATTTTTACAATAAAAATTAAAAGAATGTTTAGTTGAAAACATTTTTAATTAAAGTTAACAAAAACTAGTTTACACAGTTGGAATGCCGATTTTCTTTAACTTTTACCACCAATGAACTCCTTAGCTAACTATAAATCTGTTTGTGCATTATTGATAAGAAATATTTTCCATTCCATAGTGAGCCACAGTACCCCTGTACCTCTGAAACTGTTATGTTCCGCGATGCAGGGGACTGGGGTAAAGAGCTAGCAAGAACTCAAGCCCAAGGTTGGAGATTGTCAGCAGCTAATCACGATTTCCAGATGTTTTCTAGGTAGGATAAGAGTATGATATCATTTCTATTACGTTAGTATCTCCTCAGAAACTGATATTTTTTTATTGCATTATTGATAGATGATAGAATTTTTTTTAAATAAAATTTTTTCTTTATCATCCTTTTTTTTATATTATAACTTATGCAGCAACAAGTTGTTAAACTCTTTTCCACTTATATATTTTGCAAATATTTACTGATTTATCTTTTAAAAAATTATTGTTCAAAAAAATTAAATTTCAAATTTGGAAATAGCTTACCTCGGTGGTTAGTGGTTCCATCTAGAGTTCTCGATTGGCAGCTTGGTGAAGCTGGACGACATTTCAATTCTGGACGCCCTCCACTTTGGTCCTGGAGTTCACCCAATGGAGCAGCTCTAGTGAGGATGGCTGACATTGTTCCAACAATAACTGACAGGTACATAAAGTTGCTTGTTATGTTATGAAATATTTATTTTTAACTGTGAAAACTCTTACAACTTCTACATTTCTACTAAGGTTGATATTTTGCATAGGGCAACAGCCCATTTTCAAAATCTTTGTTCACAATCTGAAATATAATATAAATTAGTGTACTACCTATCAAACCTTCATACATAGAACAAGCTTATGGTCTATGTATGAGGAACTAGCGGCAGGTCCTTACGAAAGGAAGAAAAGGTTAGAAAGAAAGAGATATCCAGAGAAAGCAGAGTGAAATAAAAATCCAATTTACATTTCCAGATATAGCATAGAATAATAAAATAGCAAAGATAAGCACCAGAATGTACTGATTCAATATGTATATTGTTACTCACTGCCTCCTAAGGAGGAGAAATCCTAGGAGCTTAGCCAAGTTTGTCAACTCTCTGGGCTATATTGAGAGATGCTATATGTAAGAGGATAGCTTTTAGTAGATGAGAAGTTTCTGTTGTAATCTTCATTGATTCAAATAATACATTCAGAATATAATAAATGGTTATCTATAAGTCAAGCTAAATTGTTTATAAGAAATAAAAATATGATATACAATATTTACTTGATGGCTGTAGTAGTTCTCGCTGTAGCAGCTAGGTAGCATCACGTCAGTTTATAATGATCAGAAAGAGATGTTTCCCAAAATCGTAGACATTATATTATAACCACCATGAAATTATAGTAGTCCTTGGAAATAAGTTTATTCAATTAGGACATGAGAATTGCCCATTCTATGGGAATCACTCTTAAAGATTATTTTTATTCTTCTAGGGTACAAGAGAATATAATGCTTGAGTGCGTAAGAAAAACTCATCCTCGGCTGGCTCCTCCAATTGTCCTAGATCTTACAAAAGATCTTCCTTCATGCCGCGAGTTACAAAGCAGCTATCTTAAACTTCGAGAGCTTTGTACACCAGGTACGTATTTATAATTTATTGTGTTGATATACAAAATGAACCATCTCCCTTTTATATATTAGTCTTATAGTTTGTTTACTCTTATAATCTCGCTAATAGGCATCCCCATCATGAAACAAAAAGTATAAGTGCTTGTACTTTATAGTTTATTTTTGTATTTATGACCTGATACTATGAGCTTTGATTATGAAACAGGTGAGGACCTGTACGACTACGAAGGTAGTCTATTGTGTTCTGTTTTATTTTATGTTGGGTGTAGAGTAAGACAGGTGGATATAATCTTTAGCTAAAGTTCCTATGTTTTTTTAAACAAATATCCTATACCATATTTTATTTAAGATTGATCTATTGATTCTATAATCTATGTGTTTTTATTTTATCTTTTATTTACAGAAGACATTAAACAATTCTGGGTTCAAGACCAGCATTTTCTTTCTCATTTGGAGTCCTCAAAATGGCTTCAATATGTATCTGCATGTCTCTCAAAATCTGTTCATGCTGCTAATATCTTGATGAGAGATACAACAGTTGTTCTCCAAGGTACATCATTTGTACATAATATTTTGTTTTTTATATATTTATTAGTCAGGAATGAGTACTAGTTTTTTCTTTTGTTGTATTAGAGTCCTTTATATTTTATTATGGTTAGATTACTTTCTTCCTATCTTACAAATCATATTATTTTCAGGCCAGTTTATTCATTCATTTACTGAGATATTTTATTTTTTTTTTGTATTCCCAAAAATAATTGCTTTTATTTCATTTGTTTGTTTCTTGTGAAACATGTTCATAATTTTGAAAATATGAATGAAACAGAACTTATCTGCTTAATTATTTAAAATAGACAAAGAAGTTGGACAACTAGTTGCCTGTTTTTATTTTCATTTAGCTTTATTGGTAAGGTAGGGTTATACATTCAAACGGATCGTTCTTTACTTTTTTTCCTATGGATCATTCTTACTCAATTTAAGAGGTGTAAAACAAATTTTATTTTATTTATTAATGACTTTTGAAAAATTAATTTACATGTCCTATACTACAAAAAAAATTTCTGTTAATTTTAGAAAATGATGGAAGAGACACATGTTGTGTAGTAACCTGCTTGACACAACTTTTACTTGATCCTTACTTCCGCACCATTCATGGATTCCAGTCTTTGGTTCAGCGGGAATGGGTTATCATGGGACACCCATTTTGTACTCGTCTTGCTCATGTCTATCAACAAGATGTATCCAACCAGGTTAGTGCTTTTACGATATATTGACTGAAAGTTTGTGGAACAGTAGAAGTGTTCATTAGCACTCTTGGTGATGTTAATATGTATAAGATGTGTTTTTTTAACCATAAAATATAAGGTATCAAAATAGTAAAGGAAAATTATTTATTGTTAACCAACGTTTTATCCCACTTTGCAGGGCTTCTTCAGGACTAAATGAAAAACAAGATACAAACATTGTAATAATTGGCAAAACATAAAATAAATATACAGATAAAATACGAAAATAAAATAAATAAAAAAATATTTTTTTTTAACAATAAATATTCTTCTTTTACTATTTTGATACCTTTATTAACTGCCATCTTTCTACAATCTACTTCAAAGTGTCTACTATCTCCTTCCAATAAAATATAAGCTTTGTCATTTATTCTTTGTATGTATGTATGGAGTTAAGAAGTGTTAAAATATAAAAACAATACATAAATAAAAAATCTATGTAATTACTCATCTCTTATAATGATAAATCTTTGCAGTCACCGATGTTCCTTCTATTTTTGGACTCCTGTTGGCAACTCCTGCAGCAATTTCCGACACACTTTCAGTTTACAGAGACATACCTAACCGTGCTATGGGAATCTGCTCTACTTTCAATCTTTGATACTTTCTTATTTGATTGTGAGCGTGATAGGATGGCTGCCAGCACTGTAAGCAATACTTTTATCGTTACTTTCATTTATAATTTCATGACTAATGTTTATTTAAGTTTATCAAAAAAAATTAAATGATATTCTTGTTATTTATAAGTATATGGCAGAACATTGATATATTAACATTACATTACTGTATTATAACATATTAAAATTACAAATGGATTCATTGGACGTAACTGAAAGTTTTTAACAAAATGAAAAATTTTTAAACCAAATTATTATATTTAAACTCAATTATTTTGTAGACATTAATGTCAGAGGAACAATTTGTTAAGTGGTCTTTAATGGGAAAACTAATAAAAACATGTCTATTTTTTTTCCTGATTATTATTCTGGATTAATTTATGATGCAACAGAAATAAACTTACCCCATGTTTTTCTGAGCATCTGACGTGATTTGAATGATAAATTAGTAACATATCTGCATATCGTAGACCATAGCATACTGGTGAGTTAGAGCTTTATTTTCTGTCTTTCTAGTAATGTCTGTACCCTCTTTTCTTTAACTATAAGTTGTCTTCATTATGTACTCCATAAGGCCATCGAATATCATGTTTTGTTTTTACGAGTACTTAATTACTTTATATTCTAAAATTATGTGAAAAAAAAAAGTTTTCAGTTTTTACCCTCTCCTGTAAAGTAGGTAGTGTTTTTTAATCATTATGCACCTTTTTCTACAAATTTGCAACACCTATTAATTTGAAATTCAGTCCCGACTTAGCTGAAAACTCTAGAGCTGCTGAAAGAAGGGATTTCTAAATTTATAATTTACAAGTTAGATTACAGCACAATTCAAAAAAAAAAATTCCAAGATCAGTCAACAACCTAGCTCACAATTTTGTATTAATCTAATAATCCTTCATTTCGTAGACATAATATGCCAGAAATAAAATTTAATTTCAATTACTTCTAGCATGTTTGAGATTACCCGCTTTACACATCATCCAGAGACCAAAATATTTTTCTGATTACAAATTATGAAATGTTAACAGCATAAATTTTAGATTTTACAAACAGTGATGTATTAAAATGTGCCAGAGCACATTATGTGAAGTGATATAATGTAATTTCTAGTTTATAGATCATAATTACATTTTCTCGTATTATTTGTAGGAGCCAAATGACCCGCTGATCTTGAGGAGTGTTTGGGACGAACTTGTCAACTCCCGTGATGCAGCTCTGTTCGTTAATCCTCTTTATTTCCCTTCTGATGAGAAGATCGATTATCTGTGTTTTAAACCTTCTCTTCCAAATATTCAACTCTGGCTCCAGGCCTATTGTCGCCATATCCCTATTCTGGAAATTAGTGGTGGTGGTCCACCGCAGGTAATTTTTATTAATTTTTTTTCTATTATCTTAATTCATAAAGTACTAGGTGACCTCTCAATTCTTTGTTATTGCTAAATTTGGGTATATAATGTGAGCATTAAATTATTTTTATATATAATATGTGCCACAATACATCATGTGAAGTGATATAATATAATTTTTAGTCTCTAGACTAGAAATTAGAAATATATATATATTTAAGGATACAACCGAAAGTTTTATATGAATTATTATATTTAGTTTGAATTAAATATTTACTTAATCTTTTTTTTTTTTTTTTCTTGATTGATAAATTTTAATTTGTGTTGTTACATAAAAAGATGAATTTTGTTTGGAATCTTTTTTCTGGAGGTTTATTTTATTTATACAAAAAGTCAAGGGGCTTTAATATTTGTATATTACATATAACTAGCTTTTTCATAGTTTTTTTTTTTTTTTTTTTTTCAGATTGACCTGACTGCTCGAATGCTAACGGGACAAGTTGAAGGAGGTTTCGATGGTCCCCCGCCCAAAGTTGGTTCTTTCTTCCCTTTTTCGCCCCCTCACTCTTCCGCCCCTCCTCCAGCATTATTACTCAGCTCACTCTCTTTGAACACAAGTTTCCATTCTTCGGAAATGATGTTGGATTCACAATCTATTCTAAATGCTCCGGATTAGATTTCTTCATTTTCGCAAGGCAAAAGGGTACAAATTAAGGAAATGTCTAGTTACCACTATGAAAGTGTTTCCTTTCCGAAGAAACCTTACTATAAAATATATTTTAAGGTATTTTTTCTTTCATTAACCAGTTCCTGCTGGTTCAACTTTAAAATACGAAATAAGAAATTATCAAGGTGAGAAATGTGATTGTATATTTTTTTATGTTTCTGTTTGATAATATTGTTATTTATATCCAACACTGTTTAGTGATAATGTTATGAAATTTTGAGAGGTTTATTTTTAATTTTTAAAAAAACCTAATTCATGATAATTGTTGGATGATTTAAATTTTGGGTATTGTAATAAATGTATACAATTATTACTTAGCTCTGTTATGGTTATACAGTAAAACCTTCAATTACTAGTATCATAGAAGAAGGAAGACAAAATAAAAACTATATTATAATCTATCAAAAAGAAGTTAAAGTAACACTTTAACGAAGAACTCTAAATGTTTATATCTTACATAAGTGCCTAATAAATAAAACTAAATTTTAAATCACTAAAAATAGAATAATCTTTATTTTGTATAATTGATAAGGAAGTGATATTTACAGACCGTTTGGTGTAGTCATACTTGATTGTTAATTTAGGCATTTTTGACATAATTTCATATCTCATTTTTATGGTTATTTCATGAGGAATGTTAATTTTCTATTGTACCCATACAAGCTGAATCATCCTCCTATATTCATTTTCATTTTTTAACATGAACATTCTCTTTAAAAATTTCGTTGGATTAATAACTGTATTAGTTGAAATATAATGTGAAATCAAAATGATTTTATCTGTTCTCTTGTTGAAAACTATGCTAACAATACATTTTTTCCTCCTTTAACTAGTTGATTAATTGGAAACAATGTTCATCTATTGTCTGGTAATTGAGGTTTTACAGTGCCCAAAATCTGAAAAAATTTAAAATAATTTAGAATTGAACTTATCGATTTTATGTAAATATAATATTAACAGATTTATTGAGTATGGAAATGTTATAGATTTATGTAATGTTAATATTACTCACTATATGTAATAAGAGACTTCTTTCTTATATGTATTTATAATGATATCTATGATATGATATACATATGTGATGCAATATTTATTGTTTATACACTAATAAGCATTTATAGATAATTAAACTAAATATAGGGATGTTCTATCTCAATAAGTTATAATTGTAGTATTAAGTATAATCACTCTAGTGGTTGACCTATTACTACTTAAATCAAATCATATTTTTTTCATAAATTTTAAAAATTATTTTTATATCAACCTTAAAATATTAAGCGGTTGTATCTTATTTTTTCTCACTGAAGTTTAGGCTTGTGTTATTTACATTATTTATATAAAGTTGCTGTTTTCCTTTAATAAAATTTAGTGGGAGGTTTATTATACAAACTAATTGAGGTGGAAGGTTTAAATGTCAATTTTTGAGAACATGTTATAGTATTATTACATAAAAATAACAACATATAATTATTGATAATAGATCACAATACGTTTGTTTGCTTATTTGAAGTTCATCCATCGAACAAGTTGTTAAATTCCTGTATCATAAAAGCTCATTGTCTGAAAAGACCTTAATGACTGGACATTAAGTAGCCGGTTTATATAATTAAGAAACTTTAATAAATATTGAAGGTAATTAAATTTTTAATTTCTAATAAGCTTTTATAAAAATTTAACTCATTCGGTAATTAAATTTTTAATTTCTAATAAGCTTTTATAAAAATTTAACTCATTCTTTTTTCATTGTATCTTTTTAAATTATTTTCAGAAAATTAAAATGGGAACGTTTCTGGATTTTTTTTTCTGACATCTATTTCATACTGTTATTAACAATATCGTTTGATTACAATTGGAAGATAATTCTCTAATGTGTCTTTTTCACACTGTTGATGTGAAATGTACTAAATTTCTTCTCCACATTCTATTTTCTATTTGTGATTTTCTATTTAATTTTCTGAATTGGCAAAACATAGACAGTTGGTTTGTTTAGCAATAGTTTAGAGGCTCAAGACTTGGTGGTTAGAATCTTCCGATTTTATTCTAACTATTGTCTTGCATCACTTACAGAGCTTTTACACTTTAATTTTAAACAATATTATTATCAACATAAATATTAAATCATTCTGTTGAAGTCCATTTGAAATGGTTGGATGACACAGATCATTAATGCTAATTTGCATAAGTAAGTATTGGTCTGTATTTATAGGAAGTACGATTTAATTATTTTGTTTGTTTATAAATGCTCTGTCCATTTTACTTTTAATGAATGATACATTTGACATATAATTTCAAAAATCATGAATAAGATTTAAAAGTACCAAAAATTTATTTTATTATACAATAGTTTAAAAAAAAGCAGCATATTTAATCTGTCCTTGGTAGTAATACTATAGAATTTTTTTTTTCTGCATTTTCTTTTACCATTCTTAAATTATTTTATAAAACTTCAGATAAAATTGTTCCCAGTGAGTTCTTACATTTACATATTAAGTAATTATTAAATTTTTTATCATGTAATTATTATCAGATTAAGATAATTATCAATGAATTTGAAATATCAAAAGTTATTATAATTAAAACAGGGTAATTTAAATGTTAAAAAGATTTTAAATTTACTATAGTTGTTGACTGTTGATAGCTTAACCACGAGGTGAATCTATATTTGTTTTGTTGTATTTATTGGTAAAATTTTATGGTTAATCTTAATTAATATCCAGATGGTCAGTTCTGAAAGGTAATTTACCATAATTGGTGATTTGCAGAAAATTGTACATCTTGTTTATTGTTTGTTTCTTATTCAAGCTAAAATTATATATTTTTATTCTTTAAATTTGTCAATGTTTTTGCATGTCATACATGACAAATAAGTTAGCAGAGTTTCGTCTTCTTGGTTTTTCCATTAAATATAACGAAGATTTTTTATGCCATGTCTGTATTCGTATGATTTATAGTAGTAACATGACGGCTCGAAGTAAGTCCTTGCTTTTTTCTTACCTTTTAGCTATTAATTCATGTTTCTTGCGGCTATCCCTTACTTACCAATACCAAATAAAGTATTCGTATATCAGCTGTGATAAACTATCCATCAAGACCTGTCCCTACCCATAAATAAAGTTTCTTAACGTACAGAATCCAAGCTTGGGAATCTTACTTCAAAGAGTGTATGATAATAAATGTTTTAGATAAATTTGTCTTTGTCTTGTTTGGTTTATTCCATTTACAGCAAAAATATTTTTTATTTACATATAAGTATCATTATTGTGGTTTTCTAAGGTCTATACTGGCATTGTAAAACAAGTTGTGCGACTGTTGAAATCTAAGGTAAAAGTTCTCCACTACAGCTTATCCATTTCAGTATCATTCATCATCAAATTCCACCTTAGTGTGATCACCATTGGTTATCATGATTCTGCTGATTGTCACATAACCAAGAATTCGGTGAAGATTGTTCTCACAGTCTAAATCATTTATTCTTTTACCTGGCATTTCTGCTTTTTGAGTTTTGTTTTGTATTTCTTCCTCTGGGAAGCCTTTTAGTAAATGCTAGGGAAGCATATATGTATCCCATTTATTGTAAATGGTAATCGCTCATAACCCTCACTTTTTTTTTAGTTTACAACCCATTGAGAAAGCAAAAGATGAAAGAAATGTTTTTAGGAGATGTAATTTATTCAGTCCCAATATTATGGGCTAAATTATGTTTAAAGTATTTTTTATTTTACTTTATCAGCCTAGCGCACTTTTTCTATTTAGTCTATTAGACATTTAATTTATTTGTAAAATATATTGTCTGTTTGCATTTGCCCTGATAGGTGGGGACTGATTCAGTGTTGATACCTTTAAATTTATGCATGTATTTATATGAACTCTAGAAAGTAAATGTGTGCATATTTTTTTTTACACACAAATATTATGCAGGGTCAAACATATGAATCCATGCATACTGTTTTATTTATTTCAGTCTATAGTTTATATTATAATGTAGTATTTAAAGGTGCATTAATTTTAACTGTGATAGATTTTGTTTATTTAAAGTAGATTTAACACTGTTTTCTTATCAAATATTTTAAAAATTGTTATTTTTTTTTTTTTAATTATATTTCTTTTAGTTCAAGAAAATTGAAGGTTGTATTTATTTTGTAATTAAGTAATATCCTAATTTATATTTCACCTATTTTGTTTTTAATGATATGTATATAGTGTACTAATTTCGATTTAATTTCTTTTTTCTATTTGTATTTCATCTAAAATAATAATATATTGAAATATAAGTTTTAATATTGAAAAATAATTCTTTTCTTCCTGTGTCTCAATATCTTTTTAAAAGAGTGAGGCTTTTTATAACATATGCCATCTTGGTAATTCTTATACCAAGGTTTACCATCAGTTTCATCACCAGGTTGCGTCATTTAAATTACTGCAGTGTTAACAGAAAAATCCTCAGGAGTCTCATAAACTAAACCTCATAAACTAAACTTCTATCTACGTATTTAAATAATCATATATATATATATATGCTGGGTGTTTCAGGAGGAAATGTCAATAATTAAGGGAGCTTAGTTTACCAAAAGTGTAGTTCAGTGTCACCCACCTCTCCCCTACCTCAATCCATCATTGAAGACATGTTTTTTTTATAGGGTTTTCTTAGAAAACAACCTTTATCCTCTTAAAAATTTATATTTCTCCAATGTTACTAAACATTCAACTTTATCATCATTTTCAAGGTATCAATGAACTCGTAGGGAAGTATCTCAGGCAATGAATTTTCAAAATAAAATCATGGTAATTTGAAATAATTTATTTAATTTCATCACCATTCCAACAGTACAGCTAACACAATTTTGAGGTGAGGAAGTCAGAAAAAAATTAGTAAAGTTTTTTTCTACTAAAACAGCCCATTTATGAATCTGTTGGATTGAAATTATAGACCAATTTTTTTATTATTTTAGTTATTTCATTTATTTCCTAATTT
>NW_027105918.1:401796-414098 GCF_000696795.3 Halyomorpha halys
ATATATTTATCAGGGGGTAATTAGATTCTCATATAGTCAACTAGAGGTAGTGGATGGTTACTGTTATCTCAAAGCTATTCAAGATAGTGTGAGGGATCAAATTAGATGAGATTAATAAATTGGTAGTTATTTTAATGTTTGATTTTACTTTATTTTCTAATTACAGAATTGTAATAATCGTAACCAAATTAACAATAGATTGATATAGAATTGTTGTGCAGACAATAACAATTCTAAACTCATGAGACCGTTTGCAGTAATAGCCCACTTTAGAAATATTTTTAGGAGAAAAACTCAGGTATAAGATATTCTACCTAGTACTTCCCTTCAAGGGCATACCCAGGATCAAAACTAGGAAGGGAGCAAGCCATAGTCAATCAGGTTGTTACATTTCAGCACGTAAAAGGCAAATGAAACCAACATTTTAAGAAAATTATGTATAATCGTCGCAATGCTTTATTAGCTATGACAAGTAGTATTTGCTTGAAAAAAAATTTAATTTTTATTAAATTCATTATATTTTCACTTCTAGGGGGGCTAGAAGTTGGTTGATATCATAGAGAAAATTCATCTTAGATTGTGTAATAGTTTAAAAAATTTTCATTTACTGCAGAGAAATTTGTATTTTTTTTTTCTTTAACTTCTTAAAAAATTCTTTAAAATAGAAAATCGTATATATAAAATATTTTAAATTTTCTAAATAAATGTAATTTATTTTTATGAAGTACATATATAATATGGAGCAAATAAATTTATCCAGTCTAACAAGTGGGTACTGAATAATAACTCTAAACTATTGAACTTTAAACAGTATTTATTGTTTGTTATCTGCTTTATGTATTCTTTTATCTTTTTCGTCAACTTTACCATATATGTAATATATAGTAAGGGAAAATATTTGAATCCGATTTTTCGACAGAAATACATGTTTTGAGGTTCCCTGAGTCAAAAAAATCTAGTATCACAAAACGGTCCGTGTGTCTGTTGCAAACAGAATTGCTCTAAAACAAAAAGTAATGCTTAGGATGTGAAAAAAAACTTCGCTACAATCGACCGAGCGGAACTGCCACTTTATGGAATCGATTTTCACACCTATTTTCGATTTCCTCCGAAACGATTTTGATTAAACTCGGTTAATAAATGAGAGGCTAAGTTCTCTTAATACCAGATAGGCCTTATCCTCATTGAAACAGTAGAACAGGGCTTAAGCGCCGAATTTTCAAATACTTTTCCTTTTAAGTACTTTTAATTTTGTTTATTTAAAAAAAAATAAAAAACCACTTCTCATTGTTAGCAATAATAAACAATGAATAGATACAGCATATTACGCCCGACTTTTCCTGATTGCATGACAGCTTCATTATCTTTCGTTAAACTGTTGTATTTTTTAAAATATAAAATTTATATTTATTATAACCACCTGGGCCCTGTTTCATAATAAAGTACAAACTAATACAATTAGTCTTGTCGATTTAACTTAATACAATTGCACTGACTTACTACAATAGGAACTTTTACTTTAGTACTTTTAAACCCTTGTAATATCACTAATAGTCCTCCCTATTATGAAAAAAATAGGTATTAATGCAATTACCACGTTGTTTCTATACTTGTACTGTGAACTAATATTATTAGATTTCATTATGAAACAGGGCCCTAGCCGATCTGGTGTTAAATAAAAAAAAGGAAATTTTTGTTATAAGTAATTGAGTAATTTAAAAACTACTACTTTCATTACCAGAATCCCTAGAAAAAAATAGTTTATTTTTTAAATACTGCCAGTATAATAAAGTTGTTTATTTTAAAATCAATATTATTATTATTATTATTATTATTACTCCGTTTTTACATTGCTGATACACGTCTTGTTAAAATCCCTACAAAACCTCATATTTGCACTCTTACAACTAAATCTCATATTTACACTCTTATAAAAAAAAATCTCATATTTACTGCTTACAACTAACCTTTTTCTGTTTTTAATCAGTAATTCCATTGAGTTTTTATTTGTTTTTTAAAAATTCTATTATATCCTGTATTGGGGTTAACGAATGCAGGTAATTGAAGTAAATTGAGCTAACTATAAACATTTTTACGTTTAAAGAAGAGTGATAATTCACTGTTAAGAAATTTGGAATGAATTATTACTCCGTTAATAAATGATAAGTGAAATGAAATTACGTTGCTACGCTTAATCACATCAGTTAGCAACCGTTACTGTTTTTGTTAAGTGTCATGAATTCTATTATTATTTATTAAGGGAAAATTATTAGTAAATGTTGAAGAGTGTTGATAATTTTTAACATCCGCGTTTGATGAGGAGCTTTTGGATATTTCAGGAAAATAAGTGAAACAACAACGATTCAATGAATAAAAGAAAAACGAAAAATCCATGTGACGAAAAGTCCGAAAAGAACCGTCATAAATATGATTATGATGAAGACGAAGACGATGATGACTTTGGAAGTCTGTACTGATTTGTTTTATTCTGCATTATGCATGTTTATGAAAATGTCCGAAAATTAATTTTGTTCTCTTACAGTAACTATTACCCCTGGTGGTTCAGTTTTAATGCCTTCTCCAAACCCTTACAACATGTCTGACCGAATAAAAAAAGCTAATCAGCAATTGGAAGAAGAAAAAAAAAAGGCTGCCCTATGCCAAAGAGTTCCCAAAGTTCGGTTTGTTGATCCTGCAGCCTTAGATGAAGATGATATGGGTATAGGTATTTCTAGTTTTTCTATGCTGGGATAGTGACTGTCTCAGAGACTATACCACTGAATTAATTTTAAATGTTCTTAGCATATGTATTTTCTTGTTTTTCCCAAGCAATGGATTTGTTGTGCAGGGAAAATCCAGAAATAATGTTGTGTTAAGTTCTGATTATATCAATGTTTAATAATTTATACAGTTACATATATTCTGGCCTAAATGTTTAAATCTTAATTCCATGTTATACATTTAATGATAATTTATTCATTATTTTCAATTATGAACTTTCTTTCTTTGGATATAAAAAGAAAAATTCTCTCAACTTTAAACTTCAAACTTTTTATCCTTGATATAAGAAACATTTTCTAAAAATATACATTTTCTCTCTATCTCATTATTGTTCTTTTGGAAGGTCTACCTGCTAGTCCATGTCTTGATTTAAAAAAGTGGTTCCCAACTGGTGGGCCAGGGTTTTACTAATAATATCTTCGCTTTCCAATCTGTCTCTAAGCAAAAAAGCTATAAGAATGGTACAGGACAAAATTTTTAGCAAACTACCATACTGATGATTTTCATTGCTCTTGCACTAACATCCAATAATAATGTTTCAATTCTACAGTAAATGTCAAAAATATCTATGGTGCAACACTCCATCATAGATTCAGAAATCTTCTTTGATATAGTTTTCATATTGATGAAATATTTTCATTAGAAAATATAATTGACTAAGGGATTCAAAAAAAGTTTTATTGTATCATCTACATATTGATAGTTGGCTTTAATTGGCTGGTGTCAAAACGTAAAGTTAAATTGAAAATCTTTTGGCTGACAGTAGTGACTAAAGAGCTCAGTATAATTTCAATTTTTATTGTAACATTATATAAAGTTATTTAGCTGCCAATAATGTCCATCATGATAAATCGTGATTTTAAAGTCATAACATTAATGCAGAAAATAAAGTGAAATTCAATGTTTTAGGTGTAAAGAGTGATTTCAACACCCTAACATTTATTTATTTTCAGTTAGTCATTTGTGTTTGTTCTGCCCAATAGAAAGAAGTATAAAATTTCAATTTTTATTGTATTTATTACATAATTATTGATTATAATATTTGTTGAACATTTATTTTATTTTCCAGGTGAAGGGAATACAAAGAAATCATCACATTCTTTATCTGAAAGTAAGCCTTCCAAAATACTTCTTGTGACCCTACCAACTGCATATTCCATCGAGTCTGAAGAAATTCTGACTGATGATGATTATGAAGATGACTTAGACTTAAATACCGATGATTTCAGGAGGTGCGGAAGTAACCAAGAATCTAGTGTTGCCAAGTTTTCTGAATCAGAAGAAGAACTAGAAGACAGTACATTACCTCTGACTGAAGAAACTTTAACTTCCTCTTTGGAAACAGTACTGTGTCGGAGTGAAACGGAGGAAAGTGAGTTAACCGAGAGTTTCACAAAATCAATTAATTTGAATACAGAAAATGAATTAATTAATTCAGTCCCTTTAGATAATAATAAAAGTATAAACAATAAAGAATTATTAGGAACTGAAATAGATGAATTGGTCAAAGATGTCATCGATATTTTGGAAACAAATGATTCAATTGAAAAATGTGTCTCAAGTGAACAGTTAAGTAAACAACTGAGCACGTTTGAGAATAGTAAAAGTAATAAGGTATCTGTAATTAAAACTCTTAAATCAGACTTTTCAGCACCCAAGTTGACATCAAAGCCGACTACTGTTAAAAAAAGAAATACTGTTGTTGATCCTCGTCCATCTACTGCACCTTCAAAGAGAATGTGTTGTAAAATAGGTGTCATCACGAAATTACCGGCATATAATGGATTGAGGTCAGAGTATGGACTCAGCAAAGAACAACTGCTTGAAAGAGAGAAGTAGGGTTTTATATTAATCTGAATTTTTTTTTAATTTGTAGTTTATTTCTTAAGGATATATGATGTTGAACTGGTTATATTGAGTTTAGAAAACAATTACTATTTTCAGTTATTATTGTTGCCACTAGCAATTTTTAATTTTAATTAATGAATCATTCCATGTTGGTAGCTAATGTTGTTATTAAAAACAAATTCATGTTCCTTGTGTGTTCATCCACTCACTAACTCGAACGGACAGACATTTTAATTTATTTTATATAATTTAACTGTGTGTTTTAAATTTTTAAGAATTAGGAAATCTGTTCAAGATGTACAATAAAATAATGTGTAAAAAATTTAAAATTATATTTTTAACGATGAAGCAAAAAAGGAGGAAAATGTGTTTAGGGATTTAGATTTAAACATTGTTACAAACCTGCTCATTAGTAGTGTTGAAGCAAACGACACAACCAATTTACATGTTTGATGGCTCAGATTATTCACTGAGATCTCTTGATTCTTTTGAAATAATTTGATCTCAAAATACTGAAATTAAATCTGTCTGTTTATTGCTTTGGGCTATGTTTTGAGTGAACACCACGACCAATTTTGAAGTTCGATGTCTCAAGTTACTGGGTAATATCCCACGAGTGTTGAAAAAATATGAGTTCAAAATATTTTATTATATTTCATAACCTTCCTAAATAATTGAAACTTTCTAGTGGCATTATGGCAAATGAAGTCAGCATATACAACCAGCTCTGAAGGGAGCCTTGTGGTCTTAGCCAACGACCCACAGGGCAGCTCCGTCGCAGTGAGCTTTTTCTTTGCTCCAGTGCTTGCCCATCGAGAACAGCAACCTCAGTTGTTGAGAACCTGTTTCCTGTTGGAACCTTGCAGTTTCGGTCACAGACCTTTAGGGCTCCTCCATCAGATAAGGTGCAGCTGTAAGGTAGAGGGCTCTTGCCTTTTTCCTGTTGCGCCTTTTCTGGGTCTTGGAAAGGGCTACATCACATCCTGAGATGTAATAGCCATAATCTCTTCCTGCCTTCCAATCTGGAGGTCAAATCCTTCTATCTCTTCCCTTAGGATTGAATACATTTCCCCAAGGATTCATCGATGGTGTCTAAATTAATAGTTAGTGGACACAGTTGTAGTTAGATTAATATTATTAGTCTTATTTTTTTTAGTGGACATTTTGTTCCACAAGTATGTGGGTGCTTAAACTACACTGCAGATAGAACCCCCCTCTCTGCACCGGGCAACAAATACAGGATGCGCTTGATTCCTCAAGTGGGTCGATAATAGACAGTATATTTTTATAGACCCTCTGCCTTACAGCCTCAGCACAAGGTGAGCTTTCTGTTTATATGGTGTAGTGAGGGGCTCATTAAATTATGGTGATTCTTGGGTGTTAATTGTGAACTAAGGGATATCATAGCCATGCTTTTGATATTAATTGGACATTTAATATTTGAGGAACTTATTAATGATTACAAATTGTATTATTAAGGCTAAGATATTTTATATATTTGTAGAGATAGAGATACAGTTATTTATAACTAATTTGCTATTAAATATAAGTAGATGGTCAGGGTTGCGGTCTAAAAAAGAAAAACAAATAGTTTTAAACTATTTGTTCTTCTTTTTTTGACCGCAACCCTGACCATCTACTTATATTTAAATCTTTACGGTTAACTATATATACATATATATAATTAGCTATTAGTTTCTAATATTTAGCAATTTAATATTAAATATTAAGGTTAAATTATATTTAATTTACAATTACAATAAATAAACACCAAAATTATGTTTACCAATAGTAATATTGGTAGAGAGAATGGAAAATGATCTTGCATTACAAATTATATATGTCCAACTAACACTTTAAAAGACGCTGTAGGAAGTTTTTCTCTTTAACACATTATTGACAGTTGTTTTGTAAATAAAGTCATTAGGATGTTGTAATAATGTTTTTGGTATTTTCAATAGTTTTATCTCATCTTTTATAACTTTAAATAGATCACTGTCAACAAGTTATACTTGCTCAAGAAATATGGTAAACTTAGGAAATCTTACTCAATCTTTGTCGGAGGAGATTGCATGTATGTTTTTAAAAAATTAAACAGAAGTTTATTTTAGTAATTTGTAACTATTACTTTGACTTTGACTTAAACCACTGATATTTTGAGGAAACAGTATTTCACATAATATAATTTTTTTTTACAAAACTAGAGGATGGATCTTGGCTTATTCTGTAACAGACCACAACTGAATTAATACGGACATGAGCTTTTTTAACAACAGCTTTAAAAAGCTCACACTGGACATTTTTGTAAATGTAGAAAATCTTTAGTCTAATAGTAGACTGATAAAAAAAATTGCAAATAATTAACGATTCTATGAAAGACAAAACTATGGGTTATTTAGTTGCTTGAATGTCCCCTTCAAATGGTTTTAACAAAAACAAATTCTACTTGATTTTAAAGAAAATTTTATCTAGTTTCCTATCCTACAATTTAAGATTATCTAACTTTAATTGTTTTTTTTTAAATTTGGATAGTGTTTCGAATTATTTAGTAAAAAACTGCCAGTCTCAAGAAAGAATTTTAAGATTATAAATAAATTGTTTTTTTTGTTATTACTTCCTATTCGACTATAAAGTGAAGCTTAAAAAAATATATATATCAATTTTCTCCTTTTGTACTGAGAATTGAACCATTGTCTGTATGGACCTTTTTGTTTCTTCTGAGGTTCACGTTACTCTCCTTGAATATTGCATACTGAATATTAAAAGATGTAAATATCAGATGTATAGATTTTGGTATAAAGTATCTAGCCAGGCTGGACATAAATGTGGTCCTACCTTAAGGTTCTCAAAAATAAATAATGTAAACTACACAATCTTATTCCAAGTAGTGGAAAATTAATATCAATGATGATATTATGCTGTTAATATGAAATGAATATGTTTAGAATGATCTATCTTACCTGATATGAGAATGATATATAGAACTGATATAGAATGATAATCCCATGTTCCTATTATAGTCATATTTCGAATCTTCAGAATAAATTAATTCTAATAATTTGCACTAACTGTGTGTACAAAATAGAATAAAAACTGACATAAAAAAAAAATTCTTCAATAAATTGATTAAATACAAATTTACCTTTGTAACGATGTATTTTTTTAAAAAATTCTCTTGCTTATTTTTTATTTTTACTCCATTATATGAGGTTCATTTAAAAATATTGAACTGAAGTTATGGATGAAGCAGGAAGTACTTCATATTTGGGTTTCAAGTCATAGACTATTATATCATTTTATTAATTGTGTTGGTAATTTCTTATTTTGTTCAATAATTATGTTTTCAGAACCATTCACTGATACAGAATAATACTCTGGTTCTTTTAATTTGTTTTTTAGGTTCTTTTTTGTTCTTACTAGATTCTATGGTCCAGAGAGGATCCTAACCTCCTTTGACTTGAGAGGTCCATCTCTAGCCTGTTATGCCCAGATGGCTGAGGTAATCCCCTCCTTTTTTGAGCTATGTAAGCTTGGTTCTTCTTTCTCTAGTACTTCCTAGAATCCCCACTGGGTACCCTTTTTGGATATTCTTATCTAATCCATCCTTTTCTTATATCTCGCCAACAGAATCTTTCTATTTTCCCCTATTTTTAAGTACATCACTTTCTCCTAGTAAAATTTATTTGATTAAAATTTAGTTACATTGTGGTTAGTTTATGAAGTTGTGAAAATAGAGGTTGCAGAAATTAATGTGTGTAGAAATATCGGCAGAGAAACCACAATTGATTTTGAATCTATTATTCAAGTAAAATTAAACTGGTTATGAACAACTATTTTTTGTAATTTTAATTCCTCAGCGATATGTCTAAAAAACATTTTTTTTAAAATTAATGTATTATTATTTTATCAAGAACGGTAATAATTCATGTCTCTGAAATAAAATTAGAAGCTTTGACAGACTTATATCATTTTGATTTGTCAGCAGATATTGATGGTTTTGGATATTATAATTACTAATAATTCGAGTAATGTAGTTGAGAAAGTGCATTGACAAAAAATTTTGATCTTGATAAAATTCTATACATTGTTTTGGTTACTAATCAAATGTATTTGTTTTTAAAATTAAATCTATCTTTGTTAGTATGGTTTTCTTCCAAAAACCAATTTTGGAGTATGGTTCAAGAGAATGGTTGAAATCGGCTTAGTATATTACACCATGCAGAACATTTTGAAATTCTGATTGATACCAGCTTTCCTAAATAGTTCCTATAATCAATCTACTCTGAAAAACAAATCTTTTGGAGAACAGATTATGATTTTTTTTTTACACCTTCCTGGTTAATCCTGATGTATAAGAGGGAGGGAGTATTTATCTGCAGGTAACCACTCTATTGTAATCAGAGTGGGGATTCAAGTTTTCATTCTGTGGTGCTACCATGAAGCAAAAGTTAACCCTTCCAGGCCAGATTCTAACACCACAACTGCAGTTTGGAGGTTGCTAGCTCCCTCAGTTACAAATGGCTTTTAACAGACCATGTTAATTGCAACATTTTCTACACCTTGCAATATAAAATATTTAACCTATTTATGGCATTTTATGACTTATACTACTTTTTATGCCTTCACTAGATATTTATGTTACTAATAACTGAATTGAACTTATAATTCAATTTGTTATTTTTTGTATCGATTTGTATCATTTTATTTTTCAGAAAGAAATATGAATTTTCTAAAGCTTTGAGAATAGAAAAAGAAAAGAAATGGGTAGAAGAAAGGCTAAAGCAAAAAGAAAATGAAATAAAGTTTAAAAATTGGTTGATTAAAAAGAAAAAAGAAGCTGAAGCCAAAACCTTAAGAAAACTTCAACAGAGCAACTATTGTTTTCGAACTACACCAGCTCCTACTTCACATTTGTAAGTAAATGCTTTTTTTTTATTTTTTTACTCTCTATCTGAAATGTTATATGACTTAAGAATATTTTTATTTTAGGGATAAAATTGGAGTATTAAGGAGAAAAATGCTGAGGCAAGAAAATACATATTTTTTATTAGATGAAATATTCAGAAATGCCAGACCTCAAGAACAAAAAACTTACAGAATATATCTTGGTTTATGTGTATAATAGTAGTATTTTTTAGAAATTGAAATTAATGGGTGGTAGCAGTAGATTTTGTTAACTCGAAAACTGTAGAATTCAAAGTAGTTAAATATTATGCATCAGTTACAAACTATGCTATAACCTTTTTTATCATTTCAGAGTTTTATGGGTATAATAAAAACCATCTGTGTGCGTGTGTGATAATTCAAGATTGTATCCTTAGGCTACACTGAAATAGAGAGGCAAAAATTAGAAATATCATTATAAATAAAATTTTAATACATTATTTCATTTCCAGAAATTTCACTTGTCAGTCAGTATGTCAAAATGGTGTTTTTTTGTGGGTAGGGGAAAAATCTTTCATAAGACGAAGTTCATCTAAACTAATAAAAATTTACACAACAGTGTAAGATTCCTACTCACTAAAAAATCACCTCTCAATTCTTCTAAACCACTCCGTGGGACCATTGTCAAGCTTTTCTTCATGAGGCATGGTATAATACATGTGAAAAGCTCGGGCTACACGTAGAGCACTTCTTCAATACGCACTGATAGCTTTACGGAAATATGACTGCTTTCGCCCAGATCGGTCCTGCATACAAAAGCTTGGAACTGGCTATATTAGCCAGAAGGTTCCTTTGATTTTCTCATGGTCCTCCAATATTTGGCACAATCCTAGCCAACTCATTAGTCACTTGCAGAACTCTGGTGCTAACTTTGTGGAAATGTTCATCAAACCAAAATCGGGCATCAATATGCATTGCAAGATATCTATGGATGGAGATATTGAAGGTTTGGACTGACGATGAGACTGATAATCACCCTCACTTTTTTACTGGTTATTAACACTATCTCAGTTTTAGGGTCAGCAAGCTAGAGGCCTAGTATCTAAACTGAAAGCCACTGAAAGCCATTGACGAATAGTGACAACTGCCTTGTTCGCATTTTAACATATCTCCTCCAAGAGTTTCCCTTGAACAATGATTACCAGATCATCCACAAAGCCAAGCATAATAGTTTCTTCTGGTAGGGCTAGCCTGAGCACCATGTCATACTGAATGCTCCACAGTAATAGCCCTAAAACTGAACCCTGAAGAATGCCACCCATGATCTTATAAGTTTTCAATCCAGCTACTGTATCATACCTCAGGATTTTATCAGTGAAATAACTCTCAATAATCTTTATGAGATATTGTGGAACTTCCATCCTTTGCAATCCATCCATGATACAGTCCCACCAAGCTGAATTGAAAGCATTCTTAACATCCAGCGTTATAATGGCACAGTATTTCTTACCACACCTTTTCCACCTCTTTCCTGCAATGGCTTCCTGAGCAGTTCTGATGGCAAAATCGATAGCCTCAATTGTCGATCTGCCCTTCTGAAAACCGTACTGATTATCCATCTGATTATGATTAATAGTCGTTCTTAAAATGATTACTGCTTTAATTAATCATTACTGTCCACTTTAACTTACTAATGGGATAAACAAAACTCCCTGTTTGGTAAGGCCCCAACATGAACTGAAAAGGATCTACCAGTGCTTACTTTACCACTTGAGTGAATAGAAGTCAAAATTTGAATACCATTAGGAAATTTTCAGGATCTAAATAATGTTTTTGGTATTGAAATGTAATTTAAATTTAGTTTTCTAATATGTCCACACAAAGTCCCATAAATATATGGATGATGACATACCATACAGTTTATAGTATGTTATAGAGTCAGGCTATAATAGTTGGATGCATAATACTTAAGTACTATATTCAGTATTAGTTTTTATATTTTTATTCTGAATAAATATTATTTGTTTTAGTTATGAAATGTTGATTATTCTGGAAGTACAGGTCTTTGTTTAAATAAAAATTTGTTTTTCTTCTCCACACATTATACATACAAGATTAAGTTATGATAGAAGTATCTGTAATATTCTAAAGATGGACCATTCTTTCTTTATTGCACAGTAAAATTAGGTTAAAAAAAACAGGCATGACTGGAACATTAAAAAAACAATAAAGCTGAAACTGTTCATGAAACATATATTGCATTCCCTTCCCATAAACATATATTGCATTCCTTTCCCATAAATATATATTGTATTCCCTTCCCATAAACATATATTGCATTCCTTTTCCATAAATAACTGGTTATAAGTTCAAAAATTTCGTTTTTTATTTGGATGTATCCAGAATAAAAAATAAAAAAATTTGTGCCACGCTTTGGTGGGGTAAGAGAAAGAAAGAGATGGAAAATTGATTTATATTCATTTTCTTCTTAATATCTCAAAAACATTTTTGTTCATCACAACCGTTATGATTTATAAAATTGAAGTACTTTAAATTCTGTATTAAAAATAATTCTATGCTGTTTTTTTTTTCTTAAGTCAGTAGTAGTAAGATATGAAAGGTATCAAACTCATGATATTTTCAATTATGCTCAAAATTACTCCAAAAACCATGAAATTCCAATATTTAGGGGAGGTAATACCACTTAGGGTTGAGTTGAATTTGTTTGTTTAACATTTTTGATTGTTGATTTAATAAATTATAATCAAATGTTTTTAAATATTTAATAT
>NW_027105918.1:414148-433994 GCF_000696795.3 Halyomorpha halys
TTTTTGTTGTATAAAAACAAATTATTAATATTTAAATATTTAATTTTAAATATTGATGGAACTGATAACAAAATTATATTTGATATCAATCAATTTAGCATTTTGTTATGCTAGAATTTTTAAGTTGCCATTGATTTTACTTTTTAGTATATTACATATACAAAAGTTCAAATTGATTTACTTTAGAATGATTAATAATGAAAAAAAAAATATTCACTTTTTTTTTTTTTTTATTAAATAATTTTTAATAATTTAAAAACTAAGAATTGATCATTCACAATTTTACCAATAATTTTTAATGACATTCACTACAAAACTAACTAATGTCACTAATATTTTTATTTATTTCAAGTCCCATTTCAGAATACTTTGCAGCAGAAGATTGTTTCTTAAATTATTGATTGATGTGGGAAGGAGGGTACTTCATCATATAGCGTGCAACATAGAGTGACTCTGACTTTGACTCCCGTCAAAACAGCCCTGCAACATGGGGCGAAACGTTCACTCAATAATAATAGTATAATTATTTACTATTTGAGGTTTTTTGATCGCTTTCGGACCATATTCCATTCAAAGATTTTGAAGTGCTGATAGTTTAGACAGTTTATGTCATTAATTATACTAACATTAGCAAAGTAGTCAGTACACACCTAATTTAAGTTGACTATTTCTCCCACTAGTCTGCAACCATAATTACACCCTCTTAGAGTTTATCATCAAGTTCAATATCATTGTGCTGGGGAAAAAATCCTCTGCTAAAGGGTTGAAAAGGCAGTTATGAACATCAAAATCCAATCAAGAATTCCAGATTATGACATCCCAGAGGTCTTGTTCTGCTTACTTTCACTTGAATTGAGGAATGCATGTTTAATTGTGGGTATCAAACAAGTCACTTAAAGTGTTCAAACATGTGCCCAAATTGTTACTTCATGAAATATTAAACAAGTGGAATGTTTATTTATTAAATAATAAGAATATAAAGATTTCAATGCTGCTTATGTTGAGATGGTTTAAAAGCATCCCGAATCGGAGTTTCAAGGGAAATACACGTATTAAGGTCGGAGAGTCCAAGTAATCTAGTCTCGCAAAATGGTTTCAAACTGTCTAGTTTAGAAACTCAAGAACCAAAAGTTACCCGAACCTGGAACTATGGAATTATGTATTATATACCAGTATATGCCTGGTATGTTACAGCAACTTTTTCGATAAAATCTATACCAGAAGTGTCTCTCTATTTAATCAATTTATACACTTGTCTTACCATTTTCTCCAAAATGAGTCAAACTATTTTGACTGAATTCGTCATATTTACGTATTAAGAGGTATTTAATATCAGCTAGGCCTTACTCTGAAAGTATTTGACAGGTCTTAAATGTCGAATTTTCAAAAAAAGTTTTTTTATAGTACCTTTAATTTTCTGCATTAGGAATAACTAACCATCTCTCATTATTAGCACTAAGAAGCAGAAAAAAAATAAAATAAGAAAGAGTTTCATTGTTAACTAAAAGAGAAAATATTTTCGAATTTTGATGGTTATGACAATTGTTTTACTTTTGAATACTGTAATAACAACCATGGAAACACATAATAGTATTGCTACTTTTTTGTGAGAGGAAGTATCGCCATCATGAATAATAAAGAAGTTGCCGTTTTGAAACGAGCAATGATTAATTTCGATTTTAAGCAGGTTGGTAAGAGAAAGTTGTGTGGTGCGCAAACCATACCGATTTTTTTTATTTTGCATAAAATGGGTCTTGTGGTGAACTGACCTTTCTTTTAACATTCAGCGATTCAACTAGTAATATATAAATATAAAATATATCTTATTTCTAGAGTTTAAGATATGATAATTAATGTTTTGAAAGGATTAAAGGCCATTATGAAGTAGTTAAAAATATTTGAATTAGTCTGATTTTTAATATTAGATTGTTCTAGACCTTTACGAAATCGAATTCTTACCTCTCTGTTTCGATTTATTCATCACGTTTGGAGTGCTTTAGCCACTAACGTGACCTGTTAGTACCTAATGCTAGGTTAACAGTGTTTGACATTGGAGTTATTGTTTTAATCCTTTTAAAATAACTAATAATTTTTTGTGCCTTCAACATACAAATTCTTTATAAATGTCGGAGTTGTTACTATGCTACAATCGTGGTTGTGGTCAGAAATTTGATCCATCGAAAAATACTGAGGGTAATTATTTCTTATAATGAATGTCTGCTTCTTATAAGAAATATTTCCTAGTATGTGGCAGTGTACGAATGACATTAGTGTGTTATTTGGATGAACCCTTTAAATATCTACATTAGAGAGACCCATTTTTAAAGAAATATTATATTTGATCTCAAGTTGTAAAAGTGGAAGAAATAATTCTTTTAAAGAGCCATTCATCATCATATTAGTTAAGAGTTGTACTGGTTCCTACATCTAATACCTAAAAGCATTCCATGAAGAAGTTGAGTCGCTTGGAATGATAAAATCTTACTAGTGATAAGATTACTCAATCCAGTGCAGTACTTTCAAAATATGACTATTTTGTTGATTGTGAATTTTTTAGTACCTTGTGTGAATCTAATTGAATTTAAATATCATATTTTTCTCATAAATAACTAGAACTTTACATGTAATAATTTTAATAAATAGCGGTGACAAAGATTTTCATATTGAAAACTTCATTCTCATTTTTTATTGACTCTAAGAGCTGTCTTTTATTTATGAAATTTGATTTAAGCATGGTTGTTTTTGAAGTTTTGAGGGTAAAACTTCAAGAGAACTTCATTAGTAATTTTCTCAAATCAATAATAGTTGTGAGTACCTAGTGATTTGAATTTGTGACATAAAATTGTAGTTATAATTATGCCCTAAATAGGTATTTATGCCCATATTTTCATAAATTTTTATTCTTTGTCAAAGACACTGCCATAATGTGCACTTTTAATTTTATTATTCAAAATTACTATAATTAAAATTTATATCACTCATATTGCTGAATGGTTTTAGAAGTTTCACTGTGTTTCTTTTCAAATACCTGTATATTCATATCAAAATTTTAAATAGAAAGGCTCTAAAACGTATAGATTTGTTGAAAAACTGAACATAAAAAATGTATTCTGGTTACAATACTCCCCTTACCTACATAATGATCCGATTTTTATGAAAGTTTTTCATTTCAAGAAAATTTTATTTACGCATAAACCAAAAAATATACAACAAGGAGAAGATGGTTGGGGGTGCGGTCAAAGAGAAACACAAATAAGTTGGTGTAACCTATTTTATTGTGCCAACGTTTTGGCTAGAGTTTCTAGCCTTCTTCAGGGCTAAGAACACAACAATATAACAACCACAGTAAGTATAGAAAATAAAAAAGAAAGTATAAACAGAACAACATAAAATGAATAATTTTGCAAAATAGAATTAATAAAATGAAGAGATGAGAGAAGCGGGAAATAAAATGTATACATAGGTAATTATTGCTAAATATACATTTATGTTATTCTGTTTATACTTTCTTTTTTATTTTCTATACTTACTGTGGTTGTCTTGTTCTGTTCTTAGCCCTGAAGAAGGCTAGAAACTCTACCCAAAACGTTGGCCCAATAAAATAGGTTACACCAACTTATTTGTGTTTCTCTTTGACCGCACACCCAACCATCTTCTCCTCGTTGTATATTTTTTGGTTTATGCGTAAATAAAATTTTCTTGAAGTGATATGAAAAATAGATCTTTTTCCTGGGACTGTTGATCCCTCAAGAACAACACTTTGGAACAATTTCAACAGCATTTATCTTGCTACTCAACTTGAACAAAAGATACATATTTATCTTAGCTTATATTGATATTTATTATTTACAAGTTTTACAGAAGATGATCAAGGAGATGGTTATATAATTGATGTTAGGTAGGAAACTTTATGGATAGATAGGAAGGAGTTCTATAATGAGGCTGCTCGAACACCATAGGATTTTTCAAAGAAAGCAGTTCTATAGAAAGGGATTTAAAGTAGTAGGTTGGGATCTTGTATTTAACAAGTGGGTGGATAAAGATAGGGTGAGGAGGTCAATAATACTGGAAGGTGTTTGGTTATTAGGAATGAAATATAAATGTGCCAAGAAGGTTCAGTAGTATTGTAGTACTAGTATAAGTTACTTAGGTTCAGTAGTTTTATAGTACCAGTATAGGTTACTTAGGTTCAGTAGTATTATAGTACTAATATAGGTTACTTAGGTTCAGTAGTATTATAGTACTAGTATAGAGCTAACTTTGCTCAGAATTGTAGGTTTTTCGGTTTATTTGGGAAATGTGACTATTCTATATTAAGTACTGGTCAAAGGTTGCCTCTAGGTTTTCTATAGTGTTTCGAAGCTGAATAGGTATGTTGTTTAGATATAATAATAGATAGTAATTTCTTCACTTCATAACTTTTTTACTTCAGTGCAGAGAGAAGTTTTTTGACAATTGTGCACTGGAGCATTGAGGGCCAAAATCCTTCAAAACAAATCAATAAGCAACAAAGTCGGCCTGTGTCTTCAAGAGATTATTGTGGTACAGATAGTCTAATGGCCTAAATGCTTTTCTTGGACCCAAGGGGCTCTAAAATGAATAGAACTGTTGAAAATCACAATTGAAATTTTACCTGATTACAATGCTCTCCTTACCTAGGCGGTGAAAATAAATAAACTGTTAGCTCTTAAGTATCTAAAAATTATGGAGGATCTGTCCACTTTTTAACTAAAATCTATCATCATATTAAAGGCAATTAAATATTTTTTCAATAATTTTATTTTCATTACCAACTTTTTAAGTTTTGGCACTTTTCTATAAATTATTTACATTCAATTAAATTTTTATTTTTAGAATCTTGTAGACATCATTGTGGCTATCCTGTTTTTCATGATGCCTACAAAGGTTGGTCTTGCTGTAAAAAAAAATGTACTGACTTCACCGAATTCCTTAACATAAAGGTATAAAAAAATAAATTTATATTTACATTCATATGCAAATATTTATCGCAAACTGATTGTTTGAAATGTTTGGGTTTCAGGGCTGTACTGTTTCTTTCCATAATAACGTTAAACCACCTGAACCGGAAAAACCTGTTGTGGATAAATCTTTGGCTGATGAAGTGATAGAAGTCAAGGCTCCGGCACCGGTTGTCAATAAAATTAAAAGACCTCCATTTGAAACTCCTTTGGTAAGATATATTTTTCTATTGTAATAACGTTTTTATATTTTAATGTATATTTTTATTATTTTCAAAGTTTTATACAGTGATACACTTGTTCCAACACGATTCAAAATCCCATCAAACTGACAGGTGCATTTGGAAGAGAGAGTTTGGAACAGAAGATATTCTACTATGTATCCCCTCACCAGTTTGATAGTTTTGACTTGTATTGGAACAAACCTGTTGTGAATTTATCGGATTTTTGTGATTGATCTGATTGTAAATTTTTGGAACATTTATAAACTCAAAACTTTAGTCGGTAAAGCTGTCAGTTTAACTCTTTATCACACCAATAGTGGTTTCCAAGCTTTTTTCATGTATTTCAATGTTTTTAATATTATACCTTTTATGAAAGATTACCTGTTTATCAGTTTTACCTCCCTCTATAATAAAATAGTTTTATAATAACGTTCTTTTTTAAATTTTAAAAATTATAATTGCTTTAGGGTAAAAAAAAAATTTTGAATAAAAATACAATGTTCTTGATCCATATACTTATTTTCTTGAATGTTTTAAGGATACTTTTTTCCTATAAAAAATTCCTGGCGATTTTTGATATATGGTGGGGAGAGGGTTATTCTGTAGGTTACCATTCTACACTGTTTCTGGGCTAACCAGAGTGGGAAGGTTGAGTTTTCATTCTGTGAGGCTGCCATGAAGTTAAAGTCAATCCGTTCAGGATGGAATTCCTAAAATTCTGTGATTCCATTTCTCAAAATACTAATCAGCTTCTAGTATTCTCTCTTATTTCTCCTCACTTCGACTGCGGTTCCTTGGTCTAAAGAATGGAATCTGCAGGTCTAGAGTTGAGACTAAAGAGACTCATGAATTGCTTCATAAGATTTATCTTCAGGTTTCCCAGGTGCTCTCATGTCTCCCATTGGTATACTAAGTTAAAGTCTCTGTCCAACCTCCCACAATACCTCATTGGTGTTTTCCTATTTTAAGTTTTTAAAATTAAAAAACTGACCTATATCCTTGACCTCCTCTCTCTACGATCATCCATTCATTAAACACCAGATCCCAACCAATTGATTTATATATCTCCCTCCCTCCCCCCATAGAACTGCCTCCTTTAGCAAATCCTTTGTCATATATGCAACCTCCATCTGGAATTCTTTCCCTACCTCCATTCGTAAGTCCTCATCCATCTTTTCCTTTAAATAATACCTATTTCTTCATCTACTACATAACCAAATCTCCGGATCATTGTGAACTATGTATACATCCATTATTTATTACTATTATAAATTATAATTTAACTTGAGGTTTTTATGTGATATCAACATTTACACTGAAACTTTTTTAAATGTCTGCCAGACAATTAACCTCAATTTGTGAATGATGAATTTATTCTTTGGGGACATTTGTCCCAGAATAAAATTATTTTTTCATTTCATTTTATAAGTCAATTTCCTTTATAATTATCATAATCATCACCATTTTAAGAATGAAACAGTTGCATCTTTGGTAAGTTAAATCTATGGGACCAATGCCCCTTTTATTTTTCTGAAGTGAAGGTTATATTTTTCTTGAATAAATTGTGAACATAAGATAAACAAACCCCTTTTGGCATTATTTAAAACATATTTTTTTATACTTCCTTTTATAAAAGTAATCTTAAAGTGTTGTGTTTCAGGTAGTTTTGAAACCTGTTGTATCTCCAGCTCTCAGAGATGTGATTTTAAATTTAAGTAGTAATACAAAAGATTGTGAAACCAATGACGAAGATAAGGAAAATAGCCAAAATATTCCCTTAGGAACTACATGTAAAAACAATTCTTGCAAAGTGGTGAGCTGTTTCTTCATTTATAACTTCAAACCTCACTTAATTGGAATATATATATTTTTTTTATTTAAAAATGTATTTATATTCAGGTATTTTTTTTATTACATTCTGTTGAATATGTTTCTCAAATAGTTGTCTAAAGCAGTGATTACCAACCTTTTTTTGGTGGCAGAATCCTTTTGGTAGGAGTAGGAAAATGGTACAACCCTTACATTATAAATAATAAATACTGTACATAAATAAATACACCTGTGCAAAATTTAAAGAAAATCTGAGACAGAAAGTTCAAAACTGTGTTTAGTTGACCCATTCCTGAATTATTTCACGGAACGCCCTTTGTGAACCACTGGTCTTAAGTATAATAGCAGATATACTCTTTCTGAATATGACTTATATTTTTATAGTAAAAAATCAGTAAGTTAAAGTTCACTTTGAATAAAAATAAGTTGAAGCGAGTATATTTAAAGTGCAAGGGAAAAATAATTGGAAAAAAAAATTCTTTCAGTTTCTTAAATCTTTTGATAAAAGTTTTTTGATCAAATAATTTATGTTTTGATCAGTTTATAATTCATTTAATCTGGGTAACGTTAAATCCTCCTTTTACTCCCTTGATTTTACAGGAAAAAATGTGTAACTCAGTGAAATTTTGGCCAATTTAAAATATTATTGTTGGTCTGAATTATAGTAAGAACAGGTTTCATGCTCTAAGAGCTATTCAATTTAAACAAAAGAATAAAAGTCATTTACTTTCTTATCCCATTTCTCTGGTGCACACTTCAATCTACTTTGAGACATATATATTTTTTTGTATTATGAGATGAACCAACTAATTATATTTTTTTGTAAAAAAAGAATAATATGAAATTTTTGTGCACAGAGTTTCAAAGCTCCATTTCCAAAATTAAATTAACAATAGCTTACCAAATTCAAATTTTTAAAATTTTATCTGCACTTGCCCGGACTTACTTTATCAAATTTTTGAGGTATTCTATTTTTTGAGTTATCCTGTTAACTGAAAATTTATTTAAAGTTTTCTATGAGTTAGTATGAGTAGGAGGATCGTAAACAGTAAACAAATTTGCATGTTCAAAAATGTAAGAAATTCGTTAACTGACTAGGTTAACAGTGACAGCCAGACTTTATATCATATAGATGATATTTCTAGGTCTATGAAGGTATCCAGTCAACTAATGAAACATGTACATATCACCCAGGATATCCTGTATTCCATGAAGGTCTTAAGTTTTGGACATGTTGCACGAAGAGAACTACCGACTTCGAAACATTTCTTGCACAAGTTGGCTGTACTAGTGGAACCCATACCTGGTTCAAAAAGAAGGTTACTATATTATTCCATTTTATCCGAACATTTTTTAATGTCATTTAATATTAAATATACAAATTTTTATTTATTTTTCCATTTGGTTTTCAGTTGAAAGAAGGAGAAGTTAAATGCAGGATGGACTGGCATCAAACTGGCACATTTGTCTATGTATCAGTTTTTGGAAAAAAATGTGATCCAGACTCGTCATTAATAGAAATTTCTCCTATTAGATTGAAAATGTCACTTTATTTTCCAGAACTGAATGGAGCTTTCTCAAAAGATTTGGAGTTGTGGGGGGTAAGTTGCTTAAAATTTCTTATTCAAAATCTTTCGTACAGCCTATTGTTAAGTTAAAAGCTTATTGTTTAAATGCAGTTGGATAAGGTGCAGCCCGATCAGTAAGGCACTGTACAACTGAGTGCCGGTCTGCACCGCAATTTAAAAAAATTATAAGAACAATTTTTTTTTTATTGGATAAGAAGAAAAAATAATGAATTAATAAATCTAACAGCTAATGAAAGCATGGTCTTTATTCTGGAATTGAATATCTCTTTGCAGTAATAATATAATCAACAAATTAGAGCTTTAGTATTTTAATGCAAAAATTGATGTTTTGGGCTCTAAAAAAGCATTAGTGTCAAGTACATATTGTTTGAAGTGAAGTCATAAGCTCTATAGAAGACAAGTGATCTGTAATATCCACAAAAACAATTTCCAGATCCGATTACAGGATAGGAAAAGAAATTTAAAATATGTATGATCCTCAATAAGTTATATTAAATTTGTTTGAGGTTGAGAAATGGAACCAGGTATAATGAAAATGAAAGGAATTTATTTTTTTATAAGAACCAAATGTGGAACTGTCTGCCCACCGTGTAGTGACCAGTAGATCAAAGAATAAGGAGTAAGACATTGATGTAAAATAATAGGTTATTAAGGAAAGATTTATCCTTGAACTCAGTATCTATTTTAGAGCACCAAAGATAATAACAGATTTTTATAGACAGCTTTGAAAGAAAATTATATGATATCTATTAATAATCAGCATGGTTATTAATTTATATCGAGGAACATGTATATGCTTCTGAACGATTGTTTTATCCTTCGTAAACAGAAAAGAAGTGAGCAAAGATTCCAAAATCAAGGTGTACAAGTCCACATTTGTACCACTACTCATATATTCCTGTGAGTCCTGGACAATATCAACAAAACATTAAGGAAAAATCCAGGAAACAGAAATTCCAGTACCTGAGGAAGTGACTGGACAGAATAAGGAATACTACAATTAGGACCACTAATATAAATAAGTCCCAGTCTTGGGGTGAACGCCATACAGACCACTAGAGAGGAATCCCAACTAAGGTGGTTGGGCATCTTAAAATACCCAACCATCATCTTACCAGAAAGATATATGATACCAAGGTGGAGGGGACAGGCCTAGAGGTTGGCCCAGAACATCCAGGAAGCCTTCCCTAGAAGAAACTTGAACTGAGAAGGGAGTTTAGAGGTGACCAGATAAAATTTGATGCTGCTGTTTAAGCAGGAACCTCACACAGCTAAGTGGTAATGTGGATTTTAAATTATGATATAAATTAATGATTGAAAGGTCTGAAGCAATAAGTAAATAAAGCTATTTTTTATTGTTAAATCAGATACCCAGTAAAAAATAATTAGGGTTTCTAAAGATGTGAAAAGTGAGTACATCTTACTTTCAGTTCCACTATTTTCTGCTGCATTTGCACTTAAGAGAGGCAAGTACGCAGCTCCTGGAGTTTCCTCCTTATTCGTTTAATTAGAATGACGAAAATTAACAAATGATTAAGTTGACGTTAAAACAAAGAAAACAGACATCAGTAACAAAAAACTTAGTTTGTATATACGATAAATGAGATGCCAAATGACAAAGAAATGTTTGTCACTGGTTATATATGTCTTATATTGATAATTCAAGATTTTGCATGTATTTAATTCTGCCTAAATTAGCTTGTTCCTTAATTTTATGTGTTATTTAAAGCACTGGTGCAATATAGAGGCAGCTACAATCTTTTGTAGTTCCTACATAACTTGAAGGAACTGCTAACGTAAATGTCACAAGTTACTTATAACATTGTTGAATAGAGTTGTCTCCTATTGCTGCAAGCCCCTTAATTATGCTTTATTAATCTAAAAACTATTTTTTTTATTTATGCTTTAGGTTGTGGATGTTGAAAACAGTTCTGTCTCCATGACTCCATCAAAAATAGAAATAAAGCTACGTAAGCAAGGCCCTGGCACTTGGACTAAATTAGACATTCCTAGATCTGATCTCATCGATCAAAAACCGAATCCATTGTCTCAAGAAGAAGAGGATTCTTTGGAAAATCGGGTTGAATCTGTCGATTTAAATTTTATTTGAGTCATTTTCTCTCTTAAAAACATCTCTCTCTTTGCATTCGTATAAAAAAAAAAAAAAAAAGCAATGAACCAAAAACAGTTTATTTGCATATCAGAAAAGCAACGATGAATGTGGATTTGTCATTTGCTGACAATGATGATCTATCAATGTTATTCTAATTTGGAAAAGCTAGACTTATAAGTTAATTTAATTTATTTGTAGGTTAATTTATACATTTTCAAATTTTGATTTGTTTAAAATAACTATTGATAATAAAAAAAAAGTCAAGATCCAGTAAATTTAAATGAAAAAAAAGCAAAACCAAATTTGATTTTTGTACAGTTTATGTGACTTTCTATCACAGCTTATTAAAAGTAATCAATTTGGGACTGCTTGCTTTCTGAGCCAGTTTTCTAGGATTATTTTGAGGATAAGGTTAAATCCAGGATTAAATTGACCCCAAGGTACTTTAGTCCTAGGCTAAATCGGAACCAGAAATACTTTTTAGTCACAGAGTAGATAAATCTAAGGTATTAACTCCTGATTCATCAGCTGGTCTTAAGGGTTACTTTAGAATGATATGTTAAATTAAAAGATAATCCCATTTTTATTTAAAGATGTGGATGATTAATTGAAATGAGTATTTTCTCATGTTTAATGTAAAACAGAAACTTTATGAAGGGTATTATATGTTAAATAAAAATACAATCGAGCAAATTTTCAGAATATAAATCAATTATATTATACGTGTGTTTGTGTAATGTTTAAAGATCACATAAAAAAATTGATAATTATATTTGAAAAATAATTCTGTAGCTCATATCAGGTTCGACAATTATTTATGTAATTAGTGACGTTTTCTGGCTTTATCACGAGTATTGTCTACAGCCTTCCCTCCCGCCATGAAAGCTGTCAGTCCAATTATTTGTATAAAGGACCAAATTTTATAATTGTTCGGTTACAAAATCTCTAATGGATTAGTTGTACCTTTAGAACGAGTTAGGTGTGAATGGCATAAGTTGTAGCTTTCAGAAAGAAAGATTCCCTCTTCTGGCTTCAAAAGTACAGGGTGTTAATTGTATTTGCAAGATTGAACCACTTTAAATTTTTAAAAGTGTATGATTTTTAATAAACATGAAATGTTATTAAATTAAAGTATTTAATTTATTTAACAATTAATTTCAACTTACTTATTCGACTTGAATGAATAAAATTATTTTTTACAGATCAGTTTCAAAACCTGACCCGTCTTCTTAATCATTTAGACTCCTGTATGTAGATATATGTCAATGTTCCAAATAACCACTTTCTTATACAATCGTTAACTTACTGTTCTTCGTGTTGTGATGTATGGATTTATGCTTTTTTCTAGTATGGAGGCACTTTTTGGAAACCTATATTTTACAAATAATTTAGAAATTACTAAATTCTGTTATTAGCAAGGTGGATGCTTATTTTCATTTCACACTTAAGGTTTAGGTTTCTGGTAAATAAATGAGTTGTAAATTTCTAAATATTTTTTAAGTTCTCTGCTTATTAATATATGATTCGATTTTATAATTATTACATCTATGGCTTAACATTCCTCAAAGATGTCAGGAATAACAATATTGTTTACTGTTATTTTGGTATGCCACAACAATTGCTGCTATTTGGAAATTGACGGATGTAGATGTTTTAATGTCTGCCATGATCACTTCTTCACTATACAAGACTCTTTAAGTATTGAAAGATACAATGCATCTCTACTTAAAGATGCTTGTATATGTGAACAATCTAGGTCAAAAGTGGAAAGTTGAACAAAACAGGAATAAGGTACTAGAGAATAAAAAAAAAAATCAAAATTTTCAAACATGAATAAATTATAATATTCATATTAATTCACAAACTTACAAGTAATGTACAATTATAAAATATAATATTTCATTTTATATGATAACAAGTAATATCATATTACAACAAAATTAATCAGTTGCATGATTACCAGAACAATTATATCAGCGTACTGAGCAGTCGATATAATTCAAGATGAGTAAAACCTAGTATCTAGTACATAAGAAACTACATAACCCACAGGTAACTGTGAAATTTCAATGAGTCATATAAAACAAAAATATTTCATTAAATTTGATCATCTTTTTACAACTAAAATTCAATATGGAAGAGGTAATGCCTTAATTTCACTTAACACTTCTTGATATAGTTCTGAATAATCATCTTTTGACTTCACCATAACCGTTACTACTGACCGATGGACTCCCATTGCAGCTCCTAAATCTTTTCTTGAAGGCACATAACAATAAGGAACTTCTTGATCTTCACAAACTCCCGGAAGGTGAGTCATTATATCAATTGGATTGACATCTCCAGCAAATATAACTATTCTGGAATAAAACAGAAACATTGTTTTAAAAACATTTTCAACCAGAAACTAATAATAAATAAGTTATAACTTATTTCAACATTATTCTGGAATAATAAAATGTGACAATACAATAATATAATAATTAAATCATAAAGTAGTTAAGGAAACCATGTAAAAAAAATATAATTGTTAAATTTGAAAAAGTTATAATTTACAATTATTTTTTATAAAACTGACTACGAAGAATGGGTCATTCTCAAATAAACTGCCACTTCGAAGTCCTGAATCTTTAAAATGCATTAGAGTCAATAATTCTGTATTTTTTTTTTCACCAATTAGTGACATTCTGTTGTTTCAATGAAATAGATATTAAAAGGTATAATTTATTTTAAAAATATGGAAAGGTATAATGTATTTTAAAAATATGGAAAGGTATAATTTATTTTTAAAATATGGAAAGGTATAATGGTAGAAACATTTTATTTTATTGATCATAACTGTCCTGAACAGATTTTTAATTTTAAGCAATGTTTTCAGCACAAAACATTTAATAGAAAAACTTCGTAATTCCACATAGAATATACTCATTGAACATAATGTAAATTAATGATGAGAAGACAATTAACCGTGGATAGTGTATATATATGAGAAGATATTTGGTGCGGTCAGGGAATAATACAAATAAGTTTAAAAAATTTAGTTATTAGTGCCAACGTTTTGGCCAGAATTTATAGACTTCATCAGGCCTAGAACAAAAAACAATAGAATGATAATTATTAAATTAAATTATTCATATTTCATTGTTTTGTTTTTTCAGTATATAACTTTTTATTTTTATTTCATTAATTATGTTATTTTACTGGTATATTTAATTACATACATATATATATTTCAATTCCCGCTTCTTTCATTACTTTATTTTCATCTATATTCATTCTGTACAATTATTTCCTTTAATCATTCTATATATCCTTTATTCACTGGTTGTTATCTTGTTTTTAGCCCCGATGAAGGCTACAAAATTCTGGCTGAAACATTTGAATTAATAAATAGGTTTTTTAAATTTATTTGTGTTATTCTCTGACTGCACCCCTAATTATCTTCTCATATAATGTGAATTACTTATTGAGGGAATAATATTACAGATCACAGTGTGCTTCAGGTTTCCGTCATAGCAGAAAGGTTAGAAAAAAAAAATTGTTATTAACAGTCAAAACGGTATTTTTATTCACCTTATTGAGTGTGATGCAAATTAAATGAAGAACAAACAAATTGGCAATTTTTAATATAGACCGATTTAGAGTCAAGATACCATAATTAATACATTTATTGAATATGTTATTTATTTGAACAAATTAAGAAATATTTTATTATTTTCCTTTGAAAATTCACTTTCTTTCTTCCCAAGCATGATGTTTTGGAAAGTTAGTCATGTAAAGTTTATAGCAGAACGTTATTGAGGGCAAATGAATTATAAAATTTTATTATCACAAGCATTTTTCAGTTTCAACAACGAACCTTTGTAATCAACTGAGACAACAAAAAAAGAACCTCTTTCCCATAATAATTTGATGATTTACATTTCAAAATAAGCAGAATGCTAAAATTAAAATAGATATTCTTGACAATAGAAATAATTTAGATGATAGATTTCTGAAATGTGAAATGCATGACTGAAAAATTGAATATAATCAATAATATATTAACAGATATACTGAAGTTAAGCAGGAGTTTTGAATGAGTCAGATTTAGAATATTGTCAATAATAACAAATATTTTATGGTTTTATCCTCATTAAAATATGCTAATTCAGTTAGTTAGTTAGAAAAGAAATCATATTTTAATAAATAGATGAAAATTACTAAGCAAGAGTCAATGATTGAGTGTTCCACATCAAACCAATAGTGTTAATCATATTTGCTTCTAAAAGCAAGAAAAAATTTAGTAAAAATATATTTTTATTATAAAATGCTTGTGAAATGAAAAATGAGTTTGCCATTTTTAAAAATAAATAACAAATTAATAAAATAAACTTGTGAAATACTCAGTTAGGCCTTCCTTCATAATTATACAAATCATTTGTGGATGGATATGGGAAGTTACGGCCAATTTTATTTTTCGGATTTCCTTAGCTCAGAGAAAGAAAAAACAATAAAGCCGCAGTTTATTTAAGAATGATCCCAACAAGATCATACTATTAAACAATTTACTACATACCCTTTTTCATTTTTTCTTAGCTTCAGTTGCACTTGTCTCAATCCATCAATGAAAGAATTCTTATCCTTGCAAGCTGAAAAAGCATATTAATATAGAAAAGAAAACTAAACACCACTGAAAAACTGAAATATACTTTAAGGCTATTGGAACCTTACCTTTTTTAATCAATTTATAAATTTTTTTGGTAAGTTTCCTGCCAGCTAAAGGTTTGGCTATGGGATTGAGATTTTTCAACCTTTCCTCATAAGAAACAACTGCAGGTTCATTTTCAGTAATTTCACTAATATCGTTTTCTAAATCTACACTTAGTTTAGATTTCTTTCCCATGATGCTTGAATGAACTAACAAAACCACGTGGACTTCTTAGGTCGTAGAATGAGGTAATTATTTAGTAACGATGAAACACAAACTATCACTGCTTCAAAATACCCGAAGGCACAATTTTAATGTAACTATAGTGGAATTTGAAACAAATAAGTTAAACCAATATCCTCTAAACCTTACTGGCACAATACTAGTTGTTTGTTGTTTACGACAGGTCGATAATTTAGATATCGATACTCTCCAACGAGGTTCTATATTCAAACTAATGATGCTAAGGGAATACTTCCTTCTGTTTAAACATGTTCAATGATTTGGTCACTGACTCCGACACTTTACTTTGGTTATATATATATATATATACAGAGAGAGAGGTTCGGCGTTCCAAATTATTAGCCTGAAAAAATCATTATTATAACTTACAATGGCTCTTTTACGTTAAGTTTAGAAATTATTGGGCCAGTCCTACTGATAATGTAGTGATGTGTGATGAAGTAAAGTTTTTAACTTCGTAACTAGGTAATGGAACACCGTTCCGGCATGTTATGTTTAGACGTATATGGGTCTTTCTCCAAGTTCAACTTATAAACTAAACTTCTTTGAAAATTAAAATCGATTGTTTTCATTTTTTAAAAAAATTATTACCTTCAGGAGATGCTCTTTGACAACCCCTCGAAGAACACATACGCGATGAGAAATTTGATTTTAGAGGATACGTTTATTAAAATTTATTTCTAGCGCAAATAAGAAGGTTCCGTTTTAAATACGAAGTGAGATAGCAAATTTTTTTTTTTGTTATCTTAATAATGAATATTGATAGAAAATTTGCCATTTATCTCTCCCTTCCTATCATGGTCATTCCCTAGCCTCACAAGAATTGTCATTAGGGTTTGACAGATTAACCATTTTTCATTTATGCACGCAAGAGAAATTTGAAAAAATAAAGATTAACATGAGTGACGACATTTCTCTCAGTAAATTTATATTAGTCGACATTTAATAACGTTCTGGGGAGTGACCGAAAACCTAGTGACAGAGGTAAACAATTGGTTGGTGTGTTCGAGTTAAAATTAAATTGTGTTATCAATATTTGAAAGGATGCTGAATAATATGAGTTAATTTTTAAAAAATATGTTTACTGTGATAGAAACTGGGCTATCGACAATTTAAGTCAGAAACTCAGCTTTGTGGCAGAGCTTTGTTGGGGAATGACAAAACTTGCATTTAATATTTTATATTTACTTAAATATTAATCTTTTGAATTTTATAAGGAGAAGAGAATGCCAGCCTAAAGAAGGATAATCACAGGAAAAAAATTATTCTCATTCAGATAGTTTATCATTTTTAAAATAATAAAATATGCTCTATTACTGAAATAGCATTGTAATCGGTGAATGGTCCATATCATTAATTTAAGTTATTATTTTTCATAATATCAAAATAAAAAACCACTTTTAATAATATTTTGATACAAAATAAATTAATGACCTCTCAGAAAAGAATCGTGTATCTTTGTGATGTAAAAGGCTATTATTATAAGACCGCGAAATCAACTTCCTCATTAGTTACGTTCTTTGTTTTGCATTTAATAACTTTTTTATTTATTTTTTAATGATCAGCAAAAATAATTTTAGTGGTTATAATTAATATTTACTTGTGACGAAAGTGATTCAATATTAATTTAGTTGAAAATTATTTTTCTTTACAACCATCCCCTGAAGACACCTAGAACGTTTTGTAAGTTCAATTTATTTGTTCTGAGTAAATAATAATCATAAGTATTAAAATATAAAAATGTTTAATATATGTATCTATCTAAAGTATAGGGCCTTCTTTAACCAAGTTGAGGCCTCTAGAGTAGAGATGGAGCCTTTAAAATTATTTTTTGGGCGATAATGCCTTTATTTAAAATCATTCATTTATTTAATATTTGAAAAGTAACAAGCATTGAAAAGAAAAATTATGACATTTACATATAGTATTTTTCTTGATTTTTGATTAGCTAAATCCTGGATTACTTCTTAATTTATTTATTACTTCTTACATCTTATTTGCTGAAGTATTTCAGTCTCTATCAAAATCGGTGATGAACTGCTTAATCTTTGTTGAAGAAATCTTACTTCTCAGTTCATTCTTGATTGGTTTAAATTTATGGATTACCAGAGTAATGGATAAAGATGGCACTGGCCAGAGTGACTTGTGAAGGGATTATTATTTTCTCACTTTTACAAGAGAGATGTTACTTATAAAAGCAGACACTGTGATTGTTAACAGAGCCATAGTAAGGCCCTTCTGCACTTTTGGTGAGTTTTAGAAATCTGCGACCACCAATATCTAATACCTGGGGGAGCGGACCTCTTAGCGGGATCCCATCTCACCACCTCCTAGCTAAGGCCCCGATTGTGAACACTAACAGCTAAACATACTTCCAACAGGCTGGTTTATTGGCTGGAAAAATGGCCGAAACTGGTCACTGCTTGGTCTATCAGCAATGCTATCAATTAGAGAAGTTATATGGCCCCATGAATCACAGGGCCTAATGGGCCCTTATTTTAAATATGCCAGTGCTAATTCATTTAAAAATAGTTGCCATTTACACTTTTCATTCAAGTTTAAAAACATTTTTTTAAACATTATTCTCTAAAACATAGTTACTCAAGCAAGATTTGTAACAGTTTTCAGTTAATTTGCATGGAACTAAAACTTAATTAATTTTATTTTCCCATTTTCTTTTATATTAATGATGTTTAGGATTTCAGTTTTTTGGTGTGTCTTTAAAGCTGCTGCTTCTGTTTTATTGAATTAAAATATATTTGAGTTCATTATTAAATTTTATTTTCTCCTTATGTATATATATATATATATATATATATATGTATATGGTTACTATCTACAGTTGCAAAATTAAAATTTTCATTAATAAATTAACATTGAAGTTAATTATGTAATTTAATTTGAACGATTTGACATGAGGTACAGTTTGCTTTGCTGCAAATATAAAATATATTATTTTTGAACTATAATATGATTGATTTTACTGTCTTAATGCTATGTGTTATTAATTTATACAACTGTTAGTAAATTTTGGTTCTAGTTAAATTTTTAATCCCAAAAATTACTATTTTCAAATTAGAAGGTTTTAAATTGTGACTAATTCAAGATTCCTATCACTCAAACATTACATCAGTTGGAAAATACTTGAATATCTTCCTCATTACTGTTATAATTTCTTTCTTTTTAAATTGAGATGTGAGAAATTATTCTGTGGATGAAGTTACTTTGACTGATTTAATCAAACTCCTTTATAATTTTAAAACAAATTATAATATTTATTGTCTAGGCTCTAATTTTGCTTGAAAGTTTATTTCTAAGACCAGGATATCCCATATTGAAGAAAAAAAAAAATCGAAACACAAAGGTTAATGAAGTAATTCAGGGTAAAAGCATGTCCAGGGAAAATGCCAAATGAGAATTATTCCCAGATTTGATTTGTGGTTAGAGTTCCCATAGGTAAGAGCTCTTCCAATAATACAATTTTTAGATAAATCTCCATTTATGCACCTGCCCTCAATATTATTTTAACAAATTTATATATAAATTTAGATTTTAATAGGAGATATTTGTTTTGGAAGAAGATAATTTGGCTGTATGAAGTAGATTTTTGGAAGACAGTTTGGGTGGCGGTCAGTAAAGGTACCAATATAATAGAAGAAAACTATTTTAAATAAAGAGAGTATGAAGCCATATCTCCAATAGATCATTTCAGTAGTTCATCTTATAAAAATATTTCAATTTTATAATCAACTTTATTTTAAACCATTCATTTAATTCCTACCTCCTACATACTTTCTCATCATTCGTTCCTTTCTCATTGATAGATTTTTCCAAGTAAACCACAATGGTTCCTATTCATCCCTCTATTCCCAGTCCGCTGGTGTTCCTCTAGGTAGTATCCTTGGTCCCATCCTCTACACCGTCTATACAGCTGACATTCCAACCAATCCTAACACTATCCTTACCATGTATGCCGATGACACATGTGTGCTCGCTATTAATAATAACCCATTAATTGTATCCCAAAATCTCCAATCCCATATCACAGCCCTCGAAGATTGGTGTCGTAATTGGAGGATTAAGATAAATTCCAACAAATCCCATCAAATCACCTTTACTCTTTGTCGTAAACCTACTGACTGCCCTACAATTTCATTTAATGATGTTACTCTTACCCC